>NW_025953837.1:0-140518 GCF_022578515.1 Annulohypoxylon truncatum
TTTAATATTTATATATTTATTTTTTATATAATATATTTTAATTAAATTTAAACTTAATTAATTAATTAATTAATTAAATAATTAATTAATTAAATCGCTTTTAAATTATAAATATTTATTTAAATTTAATAAATAATTAAATAAAACTTATAATTTAATTAAATAAATTAATTTTTTATAAATTATAAAAAATTATATATTATAACACATTATAATTTATAACGTTTTTTAACGTTTTTTAACGTTATAATTTTTATAAGTTTAAAAATATAATAACGATTATTTAATGTATTATGCATATATATTATATACATCGCAGTACATAAAATGAATTGGTGGGTTGGCGGATTCGGTACTATCGTCCGCCGTCGGAGGCGGATACAACCACCTAGATACCTATTATTACGGTAACTAGGCCACGAAAGCAGCACGCGAATTGCCCAACCTAGCAAGGTCGCATCATGCAAGGCAACATATTTGATGTGATTTGTTACTCTCCTCTTTCATGCAGATCAAGCCACCGTCCAAGTTCCTGAGCCGCGGTCCTATCAATTGTCCGAATTGTCATGACCTGATAGATAGCTACCAGAAACTTAAGGTTGTTTCTACCAGACTATCTAATTTTACTAGTATATCGGACAGGTAGTTAGTCAAATTTTGGCATCACGAGCCGATTGGTTCTTCGTGAACGTGAACTGCCATACTGGGCCAGTCCTCGGCAGCACCTCTACCTCGACATCAGGACTCGGCGTCGGGAATGCCACGTTCAACATCAGTTGCTTGCTAGGCATTGTCCATTTCCCACCCCCAACCGGTTGGATATCAAGCCGCATGATTAGCATAGCCACCAGCTGCAGGATCTCCACGCTGACGAAGTGCCGTCCGGGGCACATGCCCGCTCCGGCCCCGAATGTTTGCACGGCACCAGAATACTGCTTCATTCTTCCATCCACAAGGAATCGCTCGTGGTCGAAGTCCAACGAAGTGGACCCCCAAATCCCACTGTCTTGGTGAATCACACCAGCCGGGATCAAGACCGACGAGCCTTTCTTGAGTAGATAGCGCCCGTCGAGGAGGAAGTCTTGCATGACTACGCGCGAGAAGACTGGGTCAGCATGAATGCGCTGCACTTCCTGCCACGCGGCAAGGAGGACGGGACAGTTGGTAGAAACGTGAGCAAGGTCAATTTCTTCGGGTTTACTGTCATTCCGGGCCAGTTGGGCAACCTCGCTGCGGCAAAGGCCGAGGAGCCTGGGATCTGAGGCGACGTGGTAAAATAACCAGAACACGGAGCGCATGGTGGATGTGACGATGCCCGCGATGTTTCCGAGTTCTCCCCGAGCGAGATCTGAATAGTCAAGTCCGTGTTGGGCGAAGTGATTCAAGGTAGCTTGGGCGAAGGAAGAGGCTTCCTGCTGGCCACCGCGTCGGAGGTATTCTTCAAGTTCTTTAACAAGCGTTTCGCGGGCACGGATCGCCTTCCGGGCAGAAATCTGTGGGAGGACGTCCGCCATAAGAAGAAATATCCCCTTTTCAAATACACTGACGTGGAAGTAATTAGCATCCCACTCTTCGAGTTCAAGATGAGATGGACTCACCCCCAAGCAGACTCGTTCTCCGGCTTAATAAGTGGGTTATTTCGCCCGTAAACTGCACCAAGAGACGCAACGAAAATCTGGTGACTGAGCCAGGCGTACAGTGCTATAGTGGTGCAGCCCTTGGCTGCCAAATCCTCCACACCTGCCGCCATAATATGAAAAGCTGTCCTGTTAAGCTCGTCAAGCGCGGGCCGACCTGGGAATATAAGAGGATAAATCGTCTTTCTTAACCCCCAAACGGTGCCGCCCTCGGCTGGACAACCAAAATCTTGCACTACGCTGAGCCCTATAGTACTTACGCGGCGTCCCATGATCTTGTCTGCTATATGGGCCTTGACGGGGTCCCAGGAGATGATATCGGTGTTGTGCTGGACTATCTGATAGAGAGAAAGGGAATTTATGACATAGAGACGCTTGCCGGGGAGTCGCAGAGTGTATACTGAGTGCCGATATTCTTGCCTATTGGATGATTATGATTAATCTTTGGCCGGAATGACATGAGGCAATGGTAATAGATACTCGCCAGATTCGTGTAAACATGTTCTGTTTCTCCACCATCATACCGATTGCCGGGCTGATGAAGGGAATGCCTTCTACAAGCACAGGCGGCTCCTTGGGATTGTGAGTGAGCCAGATGAGTACCCGCAGAATGCCGTACGTCCCAACGACGACTCCTAGGAGCACGAAGGTGTCATGCAGCGACATGGTGAAGGATTCTACCAAACGCCAATAATAATAAAACCGACCAAATTTGTTACTATTGTTGAAAAAGAATAAGGTGATCATTAACTCATTTCAGTCTTTAACGGTCACATTGAGATCCGAGGATGAATGGATATTTTACAGAGGTAAACGCTGATGAAATAAGAATCACCTTTTGGTGCAATTGCAACATGCACTCTGTGCCTAGTACTATTGCCTAGGAGTTGCGTCGCTCGTTGGTGGCCAAGGTAGAATCTGTAGTCTCGCCCCCGTTCCTCATGGTCATCGGTCCCCAAAGTGTGTGGAATAGCTGATTGAAAAGTTCGCTGGGTGCGTAGGATTCCCGCACACCACCCGTCTCCGATACGATTACGAAATGGATGGCAATTCAGGATCGGCTTCTTGGGGGCCGTACTATGAAGCACCGAATCTGTAGGTTGGTGTACATGCACCCGGCTACTAACGTCAAGTTTTGGCCGCCAAATTCGGATTCACGTCGGATGGCTGACATGCATTGAGCGATTATAGTAGATTAAAGAGCACTGCCTACTGTGATTGACCGGATGGTAACCTGCAATGTTACGCACATAGTGCAGTGAGTAGATTGGTGTTGGTGGCGCTGGAATCTTATTTTCAAGTTGGGAGATGGTTACACAACAAGGCTGCGCCGCTATTTCATGGCCGACCGAGCGCATGTTAGGAACAGCACAGTATGAGCAAGCCATGCAGACAGTGTAAACAGAGAATCGTTTGGCTGCTCGTAATTAGTATTTCTCGTATGGTGGGCCATAGAACATTTCGCGCCGATTTTCAATAAGTCGATTTCACCACCAAAGATAGCTATCATCAAGATTCGGCGCACTACTTTCATTAGGCCATCATGATGACGAGCCGGAAGGGTACCATTATCGTGACTGGCGCAAATGGCCATCTCGGCAGCGCCATTGCTCGGCATATCGTCTCGTCACCCGAGCTGCAAGCCTACCATTCTATCTTCATAGTCCGAGACGGATCCGCGACAAACAGCAGACTCACGTCCGCTTTGAAGGCGGGGGGTGAAAAAGCCTCCTACGAGGTCGTTTCTTTGGATCTCGCGAGCCTCACTAACGTCCGTCAAGTGGCCACTACCATCAACGGGCGCGTGACTGCTGGAACTATCCCCCAGATCCGTGGGCTAGTGCTCAACGCCGCATTCATTGAATTCGAGACCCAGACATGGGCCGAAGAGGGTGGCTTCGACATGGCCTTTGTAGCAAACTACCTAGGCCACTGGCTGCTTACAGTGATGCTGCTGCAGAGCATAGACCCTGAAACCGGGCGGATAACAATCGTCGGGAGTGATGCGCATAACCCGGATGACTGGCTGACCACTACCCTTGGCACATACAAACACCCGGACGACAAATGGAGGCCGTTCATCAGCGGCGAGAACATTGACCAGATCGCCTTCGGGACTTGGAGTACTAGGGCAGACGATCCGAGCACACGCAATGGTATGCGTCGCTATGGGGCAGCCAAATTTTGTCTGGTCACGATGATGTTTGTTATTACCCCTTCTTGCCCACCTTCCTATTAATTTAATTATGCGCTGACGAGCTGGCTGGCAAAACAGAAGTGAGCTGCAACGACGTCTAAACTCGGATCCCCTACTTCATCGCATTACCACGGTCGGAGTCGACCCTGGCTCGATGGCCAGCCCCGAGGGTATTGCCCGCCGCACCAACTGGTTCGGGCGCAGCATTGTACACGGCATCATTATGCCGATCATGGGGTATGTCATGATGTGGCTTTACCCGGAATCCAACGGGAAGATGCGCACGACGGAACGGTCCGCCCGCGACGTCATGCGCGCCGCAATGGATGTTTCGGTGGCTAAGGCGGCCTACTTCGATGGCACGGCGCCGGCAGAAAGGGCGTCAGAGGCGCAGGATGTAAGGAAGCGGGAGATAATCTGGCGCGACAGCGTGCGCTATACACAGCTAAGAGAAGGTGAGACAGTGCTTAAGGACTGGAAATAATTCATTGGACGTGGTTTCTCAGTTCTTTGAAATCGTAACCAAGTCATTCAAACATGTCCTTGAGTAAGTTGGGTAGTTAGTTGCTAAAGTATAGAATAATTAAGTTGATGTTGTATTAGGCAGAACGATCAAAAAGTTTCTCTGATTTCAGTGACGTAATTATCCCTACAAAGCATACGCTTACATAACTTAAAGTCCCACCCGTAACGTCTCTACTTGGAGTTCCTGGAAGTTAATTTCACCTTAACTCTAACATCCTCCGCTGCAGCTTCCTCCTTAACCGACATAATACCCAGTACAGGCTTCCCCATTTCCGCCTCAGGCACCGTCCTCTGCCCGACGCTCTCTACATCGTACCTGTGTAGCAAGAGCGCCACAAACATATGCACAGAGCGCTTCGCGATATACCGACCGGGGCACATAGTCACGCCGCCGCCGAAGGGACGCCAGCTATCCACGCGCGTGAGGTTCCGATGTACCCCATTTTCCTTGTTTTCCTTCCGACTTGTATCAGCGGCGTCGAAGCCGAACCGCGCAGGCCGGAACTCGTCGATACCGGTCCCAAACACGTCTTCGTCAAAGTGCAACTGCCGGTACGGGATCATGAGGCGGCGGCCCCGACGCAGTACCTTACCCCCGATGATGGTGTCGCGCGTGATGTAGCGTACTGAGGACGCGTACGCCGACATGCGGATCGTCTCGTTCCAGACCGCGTCGAAACACCGGTTATGTTGGGCGTCGTGGAGGCGCGCCGGGTCGAGGTGACCGACTTCATCGAATGCTGCGTTGGTTTCGGCTCGCAGGGCGGCAAGCAGCTCTGGCTTTTCGAGGAGGTGCGCAAGGAGCCAGTACGCCGCCTTGCGGGTGTTGGTATTAGCACCCCAGTCTGCGCGAAAATATGTTTTCAGTACAACATGATAGAGAAAGGGTGCTTGGTTTTGTGCGGAATAACATACAAACCGTGAAGAACATTATCGCGATTTGGTTTTCATCGATTCCTAGCGCCCGGCACTCGGTCTCGAAGACATCGGTGAACCAGGCATTACCAGTTCTCTTGTTGCGCGGCAGTCGAAGATAGGCTTTCATCGCGTGCTGGAGCTGTGCCTTGGCGGCGCGCATCTTGCTGGCCAGGAGACGCGGATACTGGTATAGAATCTGGTAGCTGAGCTCGTCAAAGACGATGAAGGTCTCATGCAGGTGCGGGTCGATATGCGCCAGCTCAGGTCCGAAGTAGGCTTCCTGGGAAGCAAGCGTGAAAAATTCAGAGCACCACTGCACAAGAGGCATTGTGACAGCGACGTCTTTGTCTTTCTGTGCCATGCTGTTGCCGTATGTCTCAATCATCGTATCGGGTTCCAAATGGCGCTCGAACCAGCGGAGGAACCGCCTTTCGAGATCATCAAGCTGGTCGCCCGGATGAAGCTGGTGAATGTGCATATCCCGAGCTAGCGTGACTAGAGGCTTCCCATGGGGGTTAGGGAAGCCGTCTTTGTCTCGAGGAAGCGGGTTAGCAACGGTCTCGACGCAGAGTTCATCGTTTCCAAGGGTGCGCATCATTTCCAAAAGAAACTCGGTCCAGGAGAGTGTCGAGTTGTTCTTATATGCTTCGGCAACATCCTGGGCCTTGACTATAACATAAGTAGTGGACCCGGCAATTGTGAGCGCGAATGGTTCCTTAGTGTTGCCGAAATATAGTCTACCAACTTGAATGAGTCTACAAGGCCTATGCTGTCGTGGTCCGGGGCAACATACTTAGCTTGGGAGAGCAATGCATTGGAATCCTGAAAGAATGGTCGTAGGTGCCCTGTGTTCTGTTATTATGTGAAAAACATGACTAGTAAAGCAAGAAGTCGATTCATTCTGCTTACCTAGAAATGGAATCCAATAAGGCAGCTCCTTGGGGTCATCGGGGTACAAGAGTGGACTGATCGTGAACCTCCAAGCCCGCCAAAGCAGGAGTATCATCAATGGGAGTAGCACGAGGCCTAAAAGAGATCTATGAGTGCTGGCTGCCACGCCAAGGGCCGCAGCCCGAGAGGTGTCTAGGGAGGCTAGTGAATCTAGCAACATTAACGCTGGGGGATGGAGTCGATCACGAATTTGGTTAGTTGAGCCTTGAGTGTCCGCAAACGACAAGAACTTGGAAAGGCCGTTCTAATAGTGTGATCTGCTTCGATATAATACAGCCCTCAGGTTGACTCGATCACACTGTGAGAATTAAGGACCCACTACGTACAATATATTTACTTGCACCATAGGTATAAAGGGGGGGGGGGGGGTGAATATTGACCGGGCTACTTCCTCCCGACATCGAGGCATCCTGGGGCATGTTAGAACTGGTCAGAATGTAACTCTGGGGGAACCCCAATACGATTGAGTACTCAAAAGTCGGAGCACGAAAGGCGTCGACTGGGAATACGGCGGGGCCATCCCTCAAACGTCATGGCAAGGCTTCCAGTAACCCATGCTTTATGAGGAGTGTGCATGTGTATAAAACGAGTGCAGCTGCTATGTATGCGAAAGGCCGCATCACCATACATAGTAGCTTCCCTCGAATACTCAGATCTTGGCATCGTCAAAATCATGATCATCTTCTCAGAATCCAGGCTCTGGTTTGGCATCTTCTTGGGGGCTGTTGTAATTCTGACCGTTCGTCATGCTCTCAAGCATAAGGTTGGATCACTTCTTACATCCGTTGGTTTCCTGTTCGGAGCGTTGGATTTCTTCGACTTGGGGCTAACCAAAAAGAATACAGCATCAGCAATTCAATCACATCCTATTCGATCTATTCAGGCCTCTATTTGGGATTCTTTATCTTATCCGCGGCCCTCAGATCATCGACAATGCGTACAGGAAGGTAGAGTTGTCCCTAGATGATGGAATCAATACCCTTTCGGCTAACGCAGGGGCTTGGAAAATAGGCCAATGGAAAACCCTTCAAAATCACTACGCCTTCAAACGACCACCTGCTGATCGCATCTCCCGAGATGATCAGGGAGATGATTGCTGCGCCCTTGGAGAGTCTCTCGCTCCATGCAGTGGCAAAAGAAGTGAGTCCCCTAGTGTCTTTTCTCCCGGGATTATGATAGGCCCTCGTAAGAGGCACATGGTTTGGTAGCTTGCAGCCCACCATCTAATCGTTCAAATATAGATTCTGCAGCCAAGATATACCATGTACGGCTTCGAATGGCAAAATCAGCGGGGAGTTGAGGGCACAGGATTCGTTCGCGCCCTACGCAGCCTGCTGACAGCGCACTTGCCCGCGTTCCAACCCGAATTTGAGCGTATTTTGAGATCCAATTTCAGTATGGAGCTCGGCAAACCAGATGACGATGGTATGTGCTGCCGATCCAAGCGGAATGTACTTGTTCTATCACTTCCCGGCTACCCAGTCGGCCAGTTCTACTCAATGGAACTAATGCTAATTGCGATCCCCGCCATGGCCAGGCTTCGCCCGCGTTCAGCTTTTTCCTATGATCAAGAGGACGGTCACAAACGTCAACTGCTTCGTGTTCTTTGGCGAGGAGCTTTGTATGGTTCCGATGATGAAAACTCTCTTTCGTCATGGAATGTTAATAGTTGCTGACCATGCATTGTTCAACGACTCAGGCAAGAATGAGAGGTTCACGAAGGCTGCGCTAGAGTTCCCCCAGGCTGTCATATTCGCCGCCGAACTTCTGCGCATCACCCCAAAATTCATGCGTCCGTAAGTCCCTCATGATAGTTAGCTCTCAACTGCTCCAACCTAAAAATGGGATCGATAAGAGAGGATTTAACGAATACGAACGCGTATAGGTTCGTCGCGGCCGCAGCAACCAAACGGCACAGAGCTGCGCGGACGATTTTCCACCACTTGGAACCTGTTGTCACGAAACGGCTGCAAGCGCGCAATGCGCGTCACCAGGCAGGCTGTGAGAAAGACCTACCAGTCCCGGTGAGCTAGAAATGGCGGGTGCCTGCATTGTGCTGTTTCCGGAGTGTCGTGCTAACCATTGAACCTTTGGCGTGTAACAACAGATTGATTGCGT
This sequence comes from Annulohypoxylon truncatum, assembly GCF_022578515.1. NCBI lineage: Eukaryota > Fungi > Ascomycota > Sordariomycetes > Xylariales > Hypoxylaceae > Annulohypoxylon > Annulohypoxylon truncatum. Next base: position 8,347 of record NW_025953837.1, read on the forward strand.
GCAATGGTTGATAGATACATCGCCGCGCAAGATGCAGTGGTCGCCTGCGCGGATGGTGGGGGAGATCATGGCCGTATGGTTCGGCTCTGTACATCAACTTGCCATGGTAAGCCTGCATAGCACTAGTGTAAGTGGTACCAGAACTGAGGGCCTCACAGACTACAACCTACGCCATCGAGGATTTGTGTATTCACGACGACTGCATCGAACCGTTGCGTGCCGAGATTACTAAGGCTCGCGCTACATGTAAAGAACTTGGAGGCAAGGCTTTGGACGTGGAGAAGCAGCTACCGCTGTTGGACAGCTTTCTCAGGGAATCGATACGCTGCAACAATTCTGATGCAGGTAAGACTCTAGGCCCTTTGTTGTTGTCCCAACAGTTCGGTCGATGTAACCTGAGACAGTAACCGGCCGTCGCAAGGCTCTCATGCCTTATATATTTAGCGACGGAACATCGACACTAGCTGTTGGTGACTGGGTGTGCGTACCGCAGCGGGCTTTGATGCACGATGCTACCCGTTATCGCAGCCCTGATGTCTTTGACGCCTTCCGATTCCTACGGGCGAATCAGCAGCTTGAGAGAGGAGAAATATCGTGTCGCGATGTCCCGGGTGATACGCCATCCAGCCTTACCACAGCCAGCATTGATTGGCCGATATGGGGATTCGGTAACACTGCATGGTAAGTACCTAGCCGTTCTGTCGTCATCTTCCGCCCATAGATACACCATCCGAGTTCCTTGACACTGATTGACCCGTTTCGGAAGTCCTGGCCGGTTCTATGCTTCTATGGTAGCCAAGCTCGTAATGGTCCATGTGTTAGAAGATTGGACGTGCAGGATGGAGGCTCCTGAAGCGGCTCGATCCAGAACATGGAGATCGTCAGTTGTGCCTCGCAGTGATACCATCGTTGCTTTCAAAAGGTGGCGACAACTTGCCTAGGCTTCTTTCTCCACGCAGCGCAGGCAATTTGCAGGTGTGGTAGTAGTACGGCACAGAAAAATGAGACGGAAGTGTTGGGAGCATATACCTTATATTTCTGCATTAGGTATATTAAATGAGTGTTAGGTAGTCCAATGACAGCGCATACTTTGCCGTAAAACTGACAGCCTCGTCGAAGTTTCGAGATACGCACATGCATATGGGCGACACCAACACTGACACACCGAGCATCAGGCTGCACCAACATAATCTTCTCACAAGAAATGTGACTTTCCTCCGCTTTATCTCCTCTTTCAGATTCTAGACTAAATGCTCATGTGGAGCGGTTCTCTTGACCGTACCTCAATCAAGGGTTTGTCTACTTCGATTTATCTGATCGAACATTATCTCCCACAAAGCGCCATCGTCTAGTATTGTCGGCTACCAGCGCATATGCCTGCAGAATATGTCTTCAGAGCAACAAGACCTTTGCAAGATTCCGTCTGCGGTATCTCCTAATGGCTTATACAATTTGGAGGATCCAGTCACGCTGGAGCCTGACTTGATCGCAGCCAGTGCAATTATGACCGGAGTAGCTACAGTCTTCCTCGTTGGAAGGCTAAGGCATAACTTCCACAGTTTTGGATGGTCAGATGGTAGGTAAACTGAACCAGATTTTGCGCAAAGAGACATACGTACTTACGCTGAATTGATAGCCTTTGTTGTCCTGGGTTACTTGTCTTCCCTTGCATATACAATCAATAACTTGCTCAGTGAGAGGCCCCTTTTTCTACTCCCGATATTGGGTGTTGCTCTACTAACATAGGCGTCTTTGGGAATAGTGCTGAGATTTGCTCGTCATTTATGGGATGTGCCATTGTGCTTGTTTAACGCCGATTATCTCAAGGTCAGGCGCACCTCACTAATTAGCAATATTGACTTTTCATCGAGCCTTTTTGATATCAATAACACTAACTAATATGAGCTAAACAGCAAATCTACGTCGAGGAGACTATGAACCAAGTGGCACGTTTCTTTACCAAGGGCTCAATCCTGATACTGTACCTGCAACTTTTTAGCAATATCCGATGGCTCCGAGTGGCCGTCGCTATTGGCCTCGTCTTTGACTTCTTACTCTATGGCTCCATGGTGGCCGTCTTCCTATATTTTGGTGTTCCACACGGCAACGAGGCCTGGGAAGATTTACTCACCAATGGCATGGGCCAGCATCTCGCTCCCACGGGCGTCGTTCAGGGCCCCTGCACAGTCGTACTGGACCTATACATCTTTGTCCTGCCACTTCCCATCCTCTGGGGACTCCAGATGACCCTCAAAAAGCGGCTGCGAATAGCGGCTGTTTTTGCCACAGGCTTATTGTGAGTGGAGCATTCTCTAGATTCCAGACTACCATGAATTTTTAATTATCAAAGAACAAGGCACTGATAGACGATGCCGCGCAGGGGCGTGATTTCTAGCCTTGTTACGCTGAGATACCTCGTCATATTGCTACATGCTGAAAACGATTCCACATGGTCAAGCACAATCACATTCATATGGTGGCAAGTTCAACTTTATTTCCATTTGCTTTCACCACGTCCTCCTATGATTGCACCTACCTGTTGCAATCCAACTCAAGACGCTGACTCCTTATATTTTTAGCATCGTTGAAAACAACGTCGCCATTGCTGTCAGCTCGACGCCAGCATTTGTCGCCTTCACTAGAGTCTACATTGTTGACTCTGCCGTTTTCCGCTCCTTGACTTCGCTCATCTCTAGGGGGCATCGGGGCGGCAACTCTAGCAGTGGAGAGCATTCGTACTCCCTCAAGCCAATGTCGATTATAACGTGGGGGAGGTCGCCTAAGCCCCAAAGAAGTGCAACTAGCGCCGGTAATATAAGCAGCATAGGCAGCAAACGGAAGCTTGATCACACGCAGCAATGGTACTATGAGCTCAGCGACACGGCACTTAACATGAGCGCGTCCGCGTCAAGGACGCGCACAATAACCGAGCCAGAGGCACCAGGCATCACAAGGACAACAGTAATCAACCAGGTCTCGACGTGATATAACGGTTGGCGAGGGCAGCTTTTGGTTGATACAACAGACAAATAAACAAAACGACGGCAAAGTGATCTCTTTTCCTCCTGCTCTCCAAAACATGTTTTGTTTTATCCTCATCACTGGATCGATGAGAAATTAAGTCGCCATGGATCCTCAAGATGTGTTTTCTTCTTCTTCTTCTTATTCTTCTCCTTCTTGACCTGAACCGGGGTGCAGATATCTTTCAACTCAAGACCTTCCACCTCCCCACTTGGCAAGTTCTTCCTCAATAGATCGGAAAGGGTACAACGATGGAAGGACCCGTTGCCGTATCTGTTGTAGGATTCGGACTGATTCCAACGTGGGGTCTCAAATTCATGAATCATTTTCCTAGTTGATGCAACGCTGTACCCAATATACGGAGGTTCTGGTTTTGAATCAAGACCTTGTTTGCGCATTTGTATGATGAGTGAACCAAGTAACATTGACGAGCACGCAAAATTACATCCAATGGAATCCTCACTTGAGAGCGTACAAAGACTGTAGATACAATCGAATATCTGGCGAATGTGCTCCTGCCTCCGTTGATTAATCTTTTCTGCGGCTCTTGTCAGTTTGATAATTACAAGCATATAATGTAGAATACATACCGGCCACTGCCACTATTGGTAACTCCAGCGTCGGAAATTCCTTTTTGCAATGCTCCACGGCTATTTTCGTTGCATCTCTGAACCGCTCCTTTTTCTCAAAAATTGAAGAGATGAGGATCTGTAGAACGAGACTTCTGTCGCATATCTCGGAAGTGTGGGACGTAAGCGAAGCTTCCCAAATGTCCAACCAAGGTTCGACGGCTTCATGACAGCTGTAATAGTCTACGAGAACGGCAATTTTGGCAAACATTTCCAATGTGATCGATCTGCGCACGATTCGGTTACGACCGTGTATAACGTGCATTAAGATGCTCAAGGCTATCTCATCCCAATCCTGAGCGGAGATGTGGCGTCGGCCATCTGAATGGATCACAGTGCCCTCTTCCCAGGGACCTTGGAGGATGCTCCGGAAATATTTCGATGCCAAAACTAAATGCCGTGAAGAGACCAAGAATTGAACCGGGGGTGATGAACATGTAGGATCAGTATCGTCAGCTCTGAGCTTGTCGTATAAACTCTCTTTAGACAGACTTATGTGTTCAGGTTGAGGTTCGGGTTCAGGTTCGGGTTCAGGTTCGGTTTCAGGAACCCAGACGGCAAATGGGGCATTCGGGTTGTGAAGGGTAAGTAGGACGTCGCCATCAGGGTCAATTTCATAGAGCCCCATTCTCGTGTTTCCGGTTGGATCAAGATTTGTCTTAAACGCGATACTACAACCGCCTAAATGTAATGTGTGCTATGCCTTTATGTAGTCGGGTGCTTCTTGTTTGCGTTGACCTGATTTCGACCTAACCTTAGGTACTTTATGGTTGTTTCACAGGTAAAGATGGCTTGTGCAGTCAGCACGGATGCGACGTGATATGTGATAGATATAAGGACCAATAGTGGTGCTATATTGCCTCTGTAAAAGTCTGTCGCAAAAGCAATAAAACAATATTTCCCATGTTGCTAGACTTTTCAGCTTCTTCTTAATTACTTTCAATAGACCTCCAACCTTCCAACATGTCTTTACTTGGACTGATGCATTCCTTGGTCGGACTGCTGTTCTTGCTCAATCTTCTTGGCGGCCTTCGCTTTGGCGAGCTGCTTCCTGTCAAGCTGTCAGCGCCCGTACACGGCTGACTACATCGAGCCTGTGTCAAACGGTAAAGAGGAGAAGAAACATGAGAATATCGCATACTCTTTTTCTCTGATATACTGGTTTTCCAGCGCTTTCTCGCGCTCGGATAAAGGGTTATTTGGGTCCATGATCTGCGGTCTTAATTGTTTACGTCGTTGTTGCAAAATTGAGATATTGAACAATTGAGTTGCATGTACCTTTATTTATTCGAGAGATCTTGATGATGTCATACCTAGTATGCTCAGACTTGATTAATCATCACATATTATGAATATATTTAATGCAATGTTAAGTATCCCGCTAAGGTAATAACTGCTAGTTGAATATTTAACCCCTTTTAATTTAGCACATTTATAGCACATTTATTCTATCAACTGTTCAAAACTGCTAGCATGTTGTCTCCCTGAAGTGACGATAATAAGGCAAATAAAAAAAGGAGGCAGAGCGGCACATAGAACCGGAAAGGGAAGGTGGATAATCGCACTGTCGCGTCGAGTCAGCAGACACGCTTGAGCTGCCTCATGTCTGGCATTGTAATAAGGCTAGCCATTCCAGTTTCTACGGATATTCTAAATGTTCCCTGAATAAGATGTGTGAATGAGCAATAACTCCTATACCCAAAACCGAGAACTTAGTAAACCGTAACCGCGCTAACAAACCCATTCTTCAAAACCTCGAAAACCATCCCCGGGAATCCGTATAGTGTAGTCGTGGAATCTTCGCTTCCGTCAAACTTCTTCGCGGCGACTCCTCCACTACTATCCTCCCAGCCTCCAAGAAATTCGCAGCTGCTACCGGGGCTATCTCCCCATCCTCTGTTCAGCACCATCCCCCGTTGGCGTCTCTTAGCATCTTCCTCTGATGAATACGTGCTTTTCCACTCCTCCCTCAGCCGCTCCTCGATCTCGTCAAACAAGGTTTCCGAGTTTAAGATATTGGACGAATCATCAGTTGCGAGATATTGGATCTCCCAACGGCAGCGCCTGTGTCGATTGAACGGGTACGAACCCGGGACATTCGCATGAAGAACCATCTTGGTGGCCACCAATCGATCCGCGGTACCATTTTTGAATGGGTTCGCTCCGGGGACTTCTTTTCCATTCATGCCGGAAATCTGAGACGGTGGTGTCCGCGAAGCAGGTTGAGGTGGCGAAACCAAAATATCAAATCCCAAGTAAAAGTAATTGTAAAAGCATTCTCCCGATACGTTGCCAATAAATTCGTCCTCGATAGCCTCATCTTCGGAGTCGTCGGATCCAGTGTGGGCTGAAGATTGGTCAGTGTCGGTTAGATCGTCGGGGCGCCTGTAGTCGCCGCCGTTAGACCTCGACCTGCTATGGCTTGCAGTGCGCGTCTTGTGAATATACATCCTCTGGTCGTTCTTTCGATATATGGCGTCGGGCGGGCCAAGTTCTGCCACTAGATCTTGCGGCGTGGTCTCTCCCAGGTTAATCCAGACTGACGAGTTTGTCCATTTCTTGAATAGCTGAAGCCTGCCACCACCGTGTATCTTGACTAGGGATATTTCATCAGGGACGACCTCCTTACTCTTACTGAACAGAAATGTCGATTTAACACTGGGGAGAATCTCATCCCAAAGTGTCTCTCGAGCATGAGCCCAAGATTTCCCGCTGAATACCGCAACAGAGCTGGCTGTTTGACTTGCAGATGAAGACAGCAAGGACACCACGTCTTTATTTGGAGAATAAGCTGACTTCGGCAATGGGAAGCTGAATGCTACGCCAGGATATGACAAGATATACGTTCCCACAGCATTGCTATTCCCTGTGTCAGTTGGAGGAATATATTCTCCAGCATATGTCGGACCAAACAGGCGGTGATAGATATTCTTAAATGCTGGGCCTGTCGTAGCATCTCCACCTAACCTAGGAGACCCCAACGTTCCTTGTGGGGGTTTGGCAATATCTTTTTCTTGGTAGGTGATGCGATTCTTGGTGAAGTCGATGACTTCAATGAGACGGAGTCGCTGCTCAGGGCCATCAAAGCGTAATTGTATACCGTTTGCGGGGAGGGCTAGGACGACGGGATCCGTAACAGGCTGGGTTGCAGAGTAGGTTAGGTCCAGCTTGGGGAAACGTTGAGGTTCGGCCTTAAGACGTGTCAGGATATCGTGAAGCGAAGCACCAAGCACTATAGATGACCAGATCGTCAGCAAGGCAAGGGTAACACGCGCGACAGATTCCTCATTTGCCGGGCATGATTTATACTTCTAGCTTTATACTTACCAAGGAACCCTAGCCCGACATTAGGATGGAGAGCTGCCGTAAATAGAGACATATTGAATGGTATAATGAGATGTTCGTCTCGACAAAGATGTAGTTGATGCAATACGAGTTGCTAAGCTCGCACCAGTCAAACAAAGTCAACCAGCTTCGGTTGAATCCATGAAGAGCAAGATATAGTTGCCAAGATGCGTGCACATACAGTCAGGACGTAACAAGAGCAGGTGATGTATTTAGGTAAGTTTGCCTTATGTCAAGCCGTCAAGCCACTTAGTCTAGGCCGAAAGCGCAAAGAAAGGCTGGAGGCTGTCAGATGCGCTGGGATGGGACGTCATTTGATACATTAGATAAGCAGATAAGACATATATGTGGGGTCGTCAGGCACGTTGTGCATGCATGCTGGCACATTTGAGCTTGACTAACTTTGGAAGTACACACCTGTACATGTTTAACCAATCTTACCTAATTCGGCATCAAAGCTTTGTACCCCGCCTATTTCCCAGGAGCTTGATAAGCCCTTCGTTCATCTCTTATCGGAGCTAAACCGGTTGTCACGGCAACGAAAGCACTTTCTGTTGATTCTTTAGTGGGTCTTGTACCGAAATTAAGAAAGAAATCACAAGAGCGGTAAGGTTACAACTTCCCGTCGCGTCTTATGCTTGCTCTTCGTAAATCTTATCAACCTTCATCCCCGTCTTTACATTATCCCGCAGTTCTATCTCTCCACAAACTTATTGCATCGACTCGATACGTCCCGTACCTTGAGGTTTCTTAAAAAAAAGAATTAATTCCAACGTCCTCTCAGGTTGCAATTCCGTCTTGCTATTCCCTGTTCGTCCCCGTGTCGCCTTGTTCTATTTCGAAAACAATTACCTACCCATCATTTGTTAGGTTGAATAAAAGCTTACAACATTCCTCCCAATCGAATTACCGTCGCCATGCAGGGCCGCTCCCACAAGAGCGAAAGGCCCTCCACGGCAAACATCGCACGTTCGGGCGCTGCTGGTCGTAGTGGCATTCGACAACCTACAAACAGATCGTCATCGCTTCGGAATCCTTCTAACCACCATGCCGCCATTGCTTCGAGGATTGCAAGGAACGCGGCACCTTCACCAGCCGAATCGTTGTCATCCGTTGCTACGTCTGGAACCAAGCGCAAGGAGCGCGATTTTGAAGTAGATACCACTGTAGAGACTAACATCGACGTCGTCGTCCGATGCCGAGGTCGCAACGATCGAGAAGTCAGCGAGAACAGTGCTGTAGTTGTTGCTACCGAAGGAGTGAAGGGAAAGCTAGTCGAACTATCCATGGGTCCCTCTGCTCTGAGCAACAAGACCTACAATTTTGATCGCGTCTTTTCCCAGGCCGCCGACCAGAGCATGATATACGACGATGTCGTGAAGCCCATAGTAGAAGAGGTTTGTCAAACACCGCCCATATCACGTCGAACACATGACTAATTACGCTTTAGATGCTCGGTGGATACAATTGCACCATATTTGCCTATGGCCAAACTGGTACCGGCAAAACATACACGATGTCAGGAAACATGACAGAAACCTTAGGTATTCTCTCCGACGATGCCGGAATTATCCCACGAGTGCTTCACTCGCTCTTCAACAAGCTAGATGTGGAGGACACCGATAGCTTCGTTAAATGTTCTTTCATCGAATTGTACAACGAAGAGCTTCGCGACTTAATCTCAGCCGAGGAAAGTGCCAAGTTGAAGATTTTCGACGACACATCACGCAAGGGTCACGCGGCGACGGTCGTCCAGGGAATGCAGGAATCCCACATCAGGAATGCGTCAGAAGGCATCAAGCTCCTGCAGGATGGCAGTCTGAAGCGACAGGTAGCCGCCACCAAATGTAATGATCTGAGTAGTAGAAGTCACACTGTGTTTACCATCACGGCTTGCGTGAAGCAGACCGGGGAGGACGGGGAGGAATATGTGAGCGCAGGCAAATTAAATCTGGTGGACCTCGCTGGAAGCGAAAACATCCAACGTTCTGGGGCCGAGAACAAAAGAGCCGCCGAAGCTGGACTAATCAACAAGAGCTTGCTTACTCTAGGCCGAGTCATCAACGCGCTAGTCGACCGAAGCTCGCATATCCCCTATCGAGAATCGAAGTTAACCCGGCTGCTGCAAGACTCTCTTGGTGGTCGCACTAAGACCTGTATCATCGCCACTATCTCACCGGCCAAGAGCAATCTCGAAGAGACCATCTCGACGCTTGATTATGCCTTCAGAGCCAAGAACATTCGCAACAAACCCCAAGTCAATCAGAGAATCAACAAGGAAACGCTACTGAAGGAATTGACACACGAGATCGAACGCCTTAGGAGTGAGTTAATCGTGACGCGTCAACGAAATGGTGTCTATATGACGAACGAGGGCTACGAAGAGATGACTGCTCAGAGCGAATCCCGCAGAATACAGAATGACGAACAGGCGGCCAAGATAGAGACCCTCGAGTCCAATCTACGAAACAAAGGGCAAGAACTCCTTTCCGTGACCTCAAATTTTATGGGTTTAAAGAAGGAACATGATGCTATGAAGATTCAACTCGATGAGACGAAAGATATCCTCGATCAAACGGACCTTTTGCTTAAGGCAACACGCAAGAGCCTTGCCGAGGAGACTTACCTTCGAAAGGCACACCAACGCACCGAAGAACAGATGCAGATAGTCGGCGGTGAACTTATCAGCACCATTAGCAAGACGATCAAGGATGTTGGAGGTCTCCACGCCAAGAACAAGAGGAAATCAGATCTTCAATCCTTGAATCGGACGAACTGGAGATCCGCTCAAGGCCAAGTGTCAGACGTCACTTCGCTTGTAGAAAGTCGTATGGAGGCGTTCCGTAGTGAGCAACAGCAACACATGTCAAGCATCTCGAACAGAATGCATTCATTTGTACAAGGAGAGCTAGAAAAGCTCACTTCCACCCAATCATTTCTCGATGAGAATCTCGAGCTCTTTGCACAATCTAAGAGAGAACTTATGGAACAGCAGAACCAGTCGAAGGATGAGATGGACAATGTACTGGAGGAGATCAAGGAAGTCCGGGATCATATCAAAGAAAGGGTGGGTGAGAGCCTTGAAGCCATTGCAACCGCTGCGGAAAGAATAGCGGAGGACGTCCTCAGCGAGCTAGGCGTATTCCATAATCAGCTACATCACTCCTATTCTTCTCTTGGCAAAGATTTCAAGTCAATCTTTGAAGACTTGATGAAGCACATCACTTCCCAGAAGAAGGAGTCCGACGCTCTTAGGGAGCAACTTCAGCACGCAAGCGAGGCTGCCGTCCAGTCAAACAGCTCAATCTCAGCACAACTGCAAGAAGTTGTTAATGAAGAACGGCGACAAGCAGCTGAGGAACGTCAAAAGCTGTTGACACAAATCACTAGTCTGATCAATACCCAAGCCCTTGTCCAGGAGTCACGCTTGGCTGACAAGGCAAGTTCCATTCAACAAAGCGTACAGGAAAACAGTACTGCTCTAGAAGGTAGCATGGCGCGCTATTCTGAGGGGATGGATAATTGGAACAAGAAGGAATCTCGACTTCTTGAAGAGGTTACTAGCTCTCGAGACATCTTGAAGACAAGACTAAAGGATGATTGGACAGTAAGATATCCAGCCCGACTCTTATCTGTGTTGGTACTAATTAGGTGACAGACTGCGAACAAGCATAGTACCTCCATCCAAGACACGACCAAATCTGTACATGCCGAAACTGTGCGAGTTGTTGATGAACAAATGAAGGATCTAGATGAGCAGATGACGTCCTTGGACGACTTTGTCACACGCGCTCGTTCTCACAACGCGGTTCACCATTCCAGTCATTCTAGTTCAGTAACAAGTTTATCCAAGACGGTCGAAGGCTCGTATGCGAATATTGGGGATCACTTCAAGAATACATGCTCAAGAGTCCAGAACCTCGGTTCAGATATGGATACTGATGTTGCCGATGTCGAGGGCTCCTTGGAGTCTCTACCAGAGACTATCTGTCGACCTCTGTCCACGCTTAGAGAGGACATCAACGATACCAACTTGCAAGAATACCAGTCGACCGGAAACACGCCACAGAAGAAGGCATACGAATATCCCACGGAACTCCCGCAAACGGAACCGCACGAAGAACTAATCAGAAAGTTGAATGGCGAGGTAGTACCCAGCAAGGCTAAGGTCTTTTCTGATGCGGATACATCTTTGTCGGAGAATCGATCACCGCTGCGACGCTTTACATCAGACCATGCCCTCCCCCTTTCGGATCGCGATCAGATCCCACTTTCCATGAGTTTGCGTGAGGTCCACCCCAACCTTAACGCAACAGCCACACTGAACTTCGATCCCCGTGCTAACGCTACAATCCACGAATTCAGCGCCAACGTCGGTCCGGGACTGATGGACCCGGCCCCGGCAGCCACTGCTGATGGAGATTTTACGCTACCTATTTTTAAGAGAAGTAGGACGACTCGATCATCCAAAGTCGGTCGAAGAACGGTGACCGGCGAGGGCCGAGAGAATATGCCACCGCCCCTCTCAACGGTGATACCTGGAGGTGGTAGGGAGGTCTTCTCGCAGAGTACTACCAGGAGAAAGAGCCCCCGACTAAATTGAATAGTCTGACCAGTCTTGTTTTGACACTTCCCAGATGATAGGCATTTGCATGGTTGGTGTTTTCTGGAGTTGGCTACGGAATAGGTGCCTAGGTGGTTCGGTTCTTGTCGGATAAGGTATGCGGCGATCAGACCTATGACTTGGCCCGCTCTATTCGGGGCACGTTGCCTTGTCTTGGTTTGTCGTCCTAGCCTGCATGCTAGATACCCCTGTTGTTAGTAGCCTTTGTCTCGGGCAAAGATGATGATATTACAGTTTTAATTATTCCTATACCTACGATTCTGGGTGATTCTAAGCATGTTTGCTTTGTGGGTAAAGAATAAGTAGCGAGTACGTATAGTAAACTGCCTTCAAATATGCGGTCCTTTGCGCCCCTTTTTATTACTCCTATCTCACCCCTATCTTACCTCCTAGATTGTCTATTTAGGTGGTGCTTGCCCTGATACAATCTATATCATTGTAAACGAGGCAACTACATGAAACTAACGTAGGATCTCACAGCAATAGCAACGTAGCTAGACTGCCTAGATACATAGGTACCTAGTAGCTATGAGCGCCATGCCTACGTGCCTTCCTTGAAGTTTAAATTCTTTCATCCCATAGTCGGTCACATGATGGTTTTGGCACGTACATTTGGGTCCGTGTCACAATATGACATGGACAATTGATGACTACATGTACTTTTAAGCTTGAATGTTTGCTGTTCGTCCCTTCAATGGTTGTTGCACTGGGTTGATTTCCTTGAGTTTCCTCCAGATCTTCGACTGAGCCCCTGTAGAAGGCACTGTCAGGGTACTCTTTTGATTGTGCCCAAGAATACCCAGAGTTAGCTACTAGACCACAACACAGCAACATTGAAAGTCGAACCCTTCCAAGGTTGAAGAGGCCTTCAGTATTCCAACGTCTCTGGGCATGGTAGACTTGTATCTACCTATCTCATCACCTGGGTGTCTCTGGTAAGTAGTGGTAGTGCAGGCCCTGAAGGCAAATTTTTTCACCTGCCAGACGTGCCTACAGCTGGTGGACACCCAAGCCCAAGCAAAACGTCTTCATCTTTACGTTTTCGGTTTTATAACAACGCTTAGGATCCGCGAATAACTATATTTTCTACCTTCCACACATTCTCTTCTTTTTTCCCTCTGCCCTTTTTCTTTTTCTCTTTCTCTCTCCAAGGCCACTCTCGTTTCCGTGGAACACAAATTTCTACGTAGGTGCCTAATCACACTTTTCATATTTCCACTCTTCCCGTCGCCTTCCTTCATCAAACGCCCTCTCCACCTTCATTATATTCCTCACTACTTTTGGCACCTGCCGATTTATTTTTCTTCATTCCTTCTAAATTCTACATCCAATTTCCTCCCGGGTTTACTCTCGTTGCCGCGCATCGTAACGTCTCACTGGTAAGTAGTTGATCACACTTTCATGTTTTCTACCCTTCCTGTACCTCTCTTCACTGAACCTCCTCGTTGTCTCCTTCACTTTCATATATACCATTTTTTCCTTTCCCACATGCTCTCTCTCGCACTTCCCTCTACATAATACAAAATTCCCTGACAGATATTTGAACCCACATTCAAATTTATCTGTCTTAGATGATTTCGCGTCACCGTCCTCTCCAACTTTCTCATTACCCTCAACACCAATTATTTTCACTCTCCACATATTCCATCTCAATATTTTTTCTTCACGCCGGCACGAGTTCATTTACGTGCGTCAAAACACCCGGGTAAATAGTTGTCACTCTATTTTCCATGTCTCGTCATTCTTCTCACAATTCTTCCGACTCTCTCCCCGTCAACTTTCATAATTTTTAACTGGTTTAATCACTAATTTTGCTTTCCAAGTCATAATAACGTCTTCGTTTTCTTCAAGACGTCTACTTCTTACGAGTCATTCCTTCAATTCCAGCTTAATTCTGGATCCCCGGATCAAATTGTTGCACTCATACAGAAGTTTGCAACCCCAGATCCTCTATCGACTACCATCTTGACCAAGGTGGCTACTTTCCAGGCTGCTAGATATCACGGCATTCAAGAATTGATATCAACAAACTTAGTAACAACCATGGCACACCCTGCAACCGCTATGGTGAACCTTCCCACCGGAGCACTAATTCCCGCCGTTCCCCTTCCTCTTCCGGTCAACCCCAATCCCGCTCTGATGAACCCTCCCATGCCGCAGCTGGGTCCTAACGGCCCACACTTCTTGCCGACGCGACCATACCAGATACCAAACCCTTACCACGACAGTGCAACTTGCGATGATGTGGTAGTATGTGTTGTATGTGGTGGTATATGCAGACCAACCGTAAGTTATCTAAGCCCTCGCTATCCCCCAGGAATCCTACTAACCTCGTCCGCTTCAAAGACCCGCACCTCAATCAACGTGAGCCGCCCTCGACTCACTCCTCACTGGACGCACCCGGTGCTGATTAAGGCAAAACCTGGATTCATTGAATGGTGTAAACAGCCGTGTACAGCACGAGCTTATCGCCGCAATGACATCCAGCTCTTTGACATCATCAACGTTGAACAGTACGTTGGTGGAGCGGCGGGATTTTACAGCCGAATGAACGGCCGAATGGAGATCAACACTCAACACGACGAAATGTATCTCCCCATCCACATGCCCTGTCTTGAGCTAGCGCTCAAGTTCTGCCGCTACCAATCTAGGTTCGATATCAATTTTCGACAGGTCACTCACATCCGGGACTCAGGAGAGCCGTCCAGCATCGCTCATCTGTATGAGATCTGGATGAAGCGAGCATGGATGACGGAATTGCCACGCGGCGGTCGCCTTACACGGCCCATTATGGAGCCTCACAAGTATCTTGGAGCAATTGTTTGTGAAGATCTAATGGAATATTCCGGCGCCCGACACAATTTGGAGTTCAGCAGCACCATCCAGCTCCAAGAAACGGACCCCTCTGTCGACCCGCTATCGACGGCCCGTGCCGTCATGAGAGCAGCAGTTACCATTGACTTGAGCGATATGTACAGTGAGCGTCTGCTAGAGTTCATTGAGCTCCGAGCGCGCCTTGCCACATCGCCTGTGGAGGTTCGCTGGCTGGTTGAAGAAGCAATGGAGCCTTTTGACAACCTCGGCCTATTTGAAATGAATTGCACGCGCGTGTATGAGCCAGAGTGGTGGATGAACAAGCTCATCAACGGAGATTTGATTCCGTGGCTACATGATCTCACTCTCGGTAACATACAAGTAGTGTTAGACGAGCCAGAGGGCGCCCACTTGAAAGTAGACCACGTGGATTGGGAATTGCTCTGCCGACAATTAGCTCGGCCTAATCCCTTCGATCTAAAAACTGGAATCCTCCGATGTCCTCGTCTTCAGAACCGTCACCGCATCTGGCGCCTTCTCACCGGTGCTCGACTCGGACATACAGTGTATAAGAGCACCTAAGTATTCCGCATATCGGTCGTAGGGCTACCCTCCTCCCCGTCTATGTCTCAATGAACGTCTCATCTTATGGTTGGCGTTGCTGTTGTGTAGGTGAGCAGTACCATTAAACCTCTTGAATCAATTATCCTTGCTAACAAGCCCTTCGTAGTAGCTTTCCTTGGCATTCAAGTTCTTGCGGACCGCACTGCACATACTTTTACAACGCCAGGAAGAACTCTATTGACTCTCCATTCCAGGAGACAAGTTCTACGCCTGTTATTATCGGGAACAAACTTCGATTTCTTCGTATGCAAGATTGTTTCCACATCCCCTCCACGAAACACAAAATAGCAGCAGATCACGGCCTCTCTTCTTTCCTTCTCTGCAAACAACTCACAAGTAACCCTGTTTTCCCCTTTGTTTTATCTACTTGTCTTCGCATGGCGCTTGGGCAAAGACAATGATACCCCGAGAAATGGCGCCTTACGCTGGAACATATCCCAAAAGTTCTATGAATCACGTCTTACGACGTTCTGGATCCGGTTTGTTTACGAGAATCGTTCTGATTTGGAAAATGAAGATAAGGTACAACATAGACGTCACAACATGGAGTCTATCGACAAACCTTCACCCTTCATCATCATCAACATCTACAGATATTCTGGTTGTGAATTCTGGGCGATCATACCTATTTGGCTTGATCTGGCTTCGGCCACCCCGGAATGATTACTTGGATGGCTTTCTTTTCTTTTCCTCCCCCTCCGCGCTGCATTCAGTTTATGTATGAAAATGTACCTTCTTACATGACTGGAATGCTCCCATACAAAATTAGTTGCTTGCAGATACTGTCAATGAAACCTTTGATCTGCACTCTTGATAATGGAATCAAGTAGGGTCAGATACCGCTCTTGTGAAACGTGACATCCAATCAAGGACTGACAGCTGCTACCTACCTCCACCCCCTTAGCCGGCAGCGATATTAGTGAAGATGAATGTTCAATGACGACCAAAAGCTAGATAGCAGCCTTCTAATATGTACGCGAAGGTATTTCTACCATCTGCCTTATCTCATGTTGCCCTGTTGAAATAGACACACTTCATGAGGATTTTAGTCTACTGCACCGAATAATATCTGATATACCACTTAACATACTCCACATCCACATCATATCTAGTTAGACTGCTCAATTCCTGCATGAAGTTGGAGCACCTATGCGGCACAGTACGATATTAAAAGCCATCAAAATGAGCCTTGATCCTCCATATTAACAGAATACTAGACTAAGTACTACGATCATGGCTTCTACTAATAGAATTATTGAACTGTCCTCGCTTATTGCGAGGGAGACGGCGTTGATAAATGATTTTCTTGTCAAGAACAATCTACCCACCCCCTCGCTGGACGCAGATGCCCTCCAGTCCATACCTATACCAGACAGTGCTACCGATATCGAAGCCGCAAGAACCGCAGTGATTGAGGCCTGCTCGGAACTAAAGGCGTTGATGACCGGTCCTAAAGAATTGCTAAGATTCAAAGTCAGTTTCTTACAAGTCTGTCCTTGATGGGCTTTAATTAACCATATACCGTTGACAGTGGACTGCTTACGCCAGCGTGAAAGCTATTCTTCGGTTCAAACTGGATAGGTCCTTCCCCGTAGGGGAGTCTACTTCGTTCGAAGCCATGTCGAAGTTCTCCGGTCTTAGCGAGATGAATGTTCGGCGTCTCGTCAGGCACGCCATTATCAACCATCGTTTCTTCCAGGAAAATGCGCCTGGGGTCATCACGCATTCTGCTTTAACTGCTATTCTTTCCCGTGATGATATGGCGCGCAACTTGCTTGTTGTTGAGCTGGACGAGTTTTGGCCGGCGGGTGTCAAGGTAACCACTGCTCCCGTCCCCGAGAAATCCGAAGCTGAGATGGTGTGCTGATGGGATGGATTAAACAGATGGCGGATGCTCTAGAGAGATGGCCAAACTCGGAAGAGTGTAACGAAACAGTAAGGCATCCAAAACCTAGCCCAGGTGCTCGTAGATAGTGTGCTGACTTGCATTACAGGGGTTCTCTCTTGCGAACAACAGCAAGAAGAGCATGTATGATATATTCGCAGAAAACCCCAGCCGCGGGGAGAGGTTCGGGCAATACTTCGCCCAGCCCGGAAACGTCGACGACGGCATTTTCGACAATTACCCCTGGGGAGACAAGCAAACCATGGTAGACGTCGGGGGTTCCTACGGCAGCGTCGCCATTGGCATCGCCGAGCGGTTTCCGAACATGATGTGCTTCGTGCAGGACCTGCCAGACACGGTCGTGGAAGGAGCTTCGCGGGTGCCGGCTGAGCTGCAGAAGAGAATCACTTTCATGGCGCACGATTTCTTTACGCCGCAGCCGCTCAGCGTGGACGTGTACTTTTTCCGCTCTATCTTCCACAATTGGGCGGATAAGTACTGCGTCAAGATCCTCCAGAACCTGGTCCCGGCCCTGAAACCGGGGGCCGTGATAATCATTCACGAGCGGGTACTCCCGAGTTTTGATAGTATGGACACGGTAGATGCGCGGAGAGCGATGTAAGTTTCGCACTTCCTAGATAAAATATTCTTCGTTGTTTCCGATGAGTCTACTTATGTAGCTAACATTTGGCCAGAAATCTGGATGTCGGGATGTTACAGCTCTTGAATGCGCAGCAGCGCGAGATACACGAATGGCCCGAACTATTCCGCCGTGCGGATCCTCGATTCCACTACTTAGGTGCCCACCAACCTGCCGGCGCGATGCGTTGGATTATCACAGCTGAGTGGAGAGGATAGGGATAGTATTATGCGTTGTGCTGCTGATAGGGGGTAGGTTTCGCTCTCACGTAGCACAGACCCACTATAGGGGTTGCCTGTTTTCCTTACAGCAGTATTATCACAAATAAATTTCAATTAATTCACGCGTTCACCATTCTCGCAGAGTCTTAGATACTATCAGGTGGAACCTAAATTCCTTTTAACTTGTGCTCATAGGCTGTTGCTATGGTATCTAAACATGACTATCTGATTTTTCTAGGTACTTTTTGGCACCGTTTGAATGGCTAAGATGCAGACATCATGGATGTTTGAAGGCTTGAGTCATATATATGTGAAGTCCTATAAAAGCATCTGTAAGTCTAAGCTCTGGGTTATTAGTTAGTAGGTCTAAGCATTCTATACCTTCGGGGACCTCCGTTTGAATAGGGGGACGAACTGGCTATTCCAGCTACTTCAAGCCCATTCAAATATTTATATATAAGAAAAAATTCTAAAAGCTACACTTCACTTTCTTAGCCTTACCCAAAGTCAATAATGGACTATGGCTCATAGTAGCCCTAACCGACCTTTCTTTGAGGCCAGAACGAATATGTTCTGTGTCTATCGGGCACAAATAGACCGTCTTCGCCTAGACCAAGATGTATTTAGGCTACAAGTAGCAGCGGACCGGATACTTGTACTTACCTAGGTAACATCACGCGACTGCTGCTACATTGACACTTAGAAGGAACGAAATGATAAGAGCTAGACGAGGCCGCCTCTTTCTTGGACAATATAGAACCATAGAAGTATCAATTTAATACGCTTCCACAAATCACAGTCCGGTTACCCTCCAGAAATTACTTCCGCCCACAAGCTGTAGCGAGCGTCGCCGTGACTACACTTTGCGAATTTGTATTAGTTATCATACTTTCGTAGTTCAACGAGCTTCTTCAAATACAAGATGCCTTCCCATATCGCCAAGCAAGTCACAGTGGCAGCAGGTGTACGACGAGTTTATCACCGTCTTCAGAACGGGTAACGATGAATATATTTCCTTCCTTCCTGGCAAATAGATTTCCCAGCACTTCATGGATCTCATTCCGTTTGGGTTGCCAAGAATAAGGACTTGTTGAAGACAAGCGGGCGTCTGCTGTGGTTCGAGCGTATGCCTTTTTCTCTTAATGTCACAGGGAAATAGGTGCATCTATAGCCCCTGCTAAGCCCTGCTCTTGCACTTATAATATTACTCCTCCTGGGAGCATTTTGCTCTCCAGATCGTCCCGAACCTTCACCCTTATTCCTTGGTTTTGGCCCATGATACTTAACCAGGCGGCGCACTTCGCCGTCATGGGCCACATGTCCGTCTTATTCCACTACGCCTGCCGAAGCGATCTTTGCTAGACGCTTGTTGTGTCATAAAGTTTCGGTATGTCAGGTTTGCATAGCACAAGCAAGTTTTGCTGCGGAAAGAAGAAGAAGAAGAAGAGCGATATTTCTGAGACCACACTACCTCTCACATCAACATTCACACTTCTACCATCCATCTAGCCGCTCTGGACTAGGAGCCGGTTGAATATAAGGATTTAGCTACTAATGAGATCTCTTCGCATCGTATCTCACAAACTACAGCTACACATAAGTCGATAGGAGTGTTAAGATTTCTATAAATATCAACTAAGTACATCATGTACTCATACTGATGACACTCCTTCAGCGTTCAATTCTCGTTCTTTTTTCCTTATTATTTCTCTTAATTACATTACCAGGCTCCCGAGCGAAATCCACCTTTAACAAGCAGTGGACAATATCACGTACCCTCAAATCAGGGGTTTTCAAATGTCCCATGAAACAAAGACAGATAAAACCACGGAACGACTTTGCTCTGTTCTTCGCGAATGAATACTTAGGGTAGACGGTTTCGGACCCACGATAGATTTCTAGTTCTGATGAGGATGAGATCCCAGATCGCAGAGGGAACAATCGAGGCACCTACTTCATTTGATCCAAGATTCAGGAATCAAAGGCCAGGATTACTTGTGATCAATATGAAATATGACATGATCATGAGCACGCAGTTCCTAGACCATCACGTCGCCCTCAAGAATTGATTGCAAAGATGAACGATCAATCTTACTAGACGGGTAAAGATCTAATGTATTTATAAGTCTAAACCTAGAGGGGAAGAGGGCAACTTCGGAGTTTCCCTCATTCCACATATGGTATGTAGCAAATCGCAATACACCTTATCATGAAACCGTGGCAGTGGGTTTCCATATCTTTTGTATTGTACACGTCTAAGTAGAGCGGGATATATACATTCAACCCACGACCTCCTCGCACCGCTGGCACAACGCGTCCTCCTTAGGCGCGACGTAGCGCCAGCAGCGGGGGCACTTGGCCTGCGTAGGGGGCAGCACTACAGCCTTCCCCTTAGCGCCGCCGACTTCGAATTCCTGGGTATAAGCCCACTTCGCGTCCGCGGGGGGCGGGGCGTTGATCTGGACTGACGAGACGACGAACATGTCTTGTAACTCGTCTGCGTATTTATTTAGTACCTCCAACGTCGCGGAATCCTCGATGACGATGTTGACTGAGCTCTGCAGGGACGAGCCCAGGACCTTGTCGGCTCGGGCAGCTTCGAGTCCCGGTTTGACAGCGGCGTGGACGGACATAAGTACCGGGATGTCTCTTCTTAGTGACGTTAGATCGCGCGTGAGTCGACTTGGTTCAATTATAGGGTCGGTGTAGACTTGGTGAAATGGATATACGAAAGACCTGTATTGCGATTGTCAGTTTATGAAACACGGAGGGACTTCGTTAATTTTCAGTTTAACGCACGGGTCTTGTTTCACCCATTCGGGGCGGTGATCCCACGCCTCCTCGACGAGCAATGGCGTCATTGGTGCCAGCATCCTCAGAAGGCCTACTAGTATAGGCTCAATGACGCCTCCGCCGTCCCCGCAATAGAGTCGATCTTTTAGAGCCTCAATGTAAAATGCCGACAGGTCGGTTGTTGCCCATCTATTCAAGGCAGAATACCCCTTATAGAACTCATGATTGTCGAATGCTTCTCCCACTTCTTGCATGGTATCTTGTAACTGTATAATGGCGATGTGGTCCAGCGCGGTCAGAGGTGCGGTTCGGGCGGATTCATGTATTGAACCAAGTAGCATCTTCACGATGACTCGATACCTGATCAAGGCCGCATGGATTTGGCTGAGGACTAGAGCACTAATAGCCACATCCCGAGTATAATTACTACTAGCTACCCACAGCCTTAGAGCATCTGGACCTAGAGCATCGTAGGTAGGTTGTCCCTGAGCTGCTGCTTGCTTTTTCTTCGGTTTGATAGGTGGCACGATAGTACCGTCCATGACTTCTTGCGGCCCTATGACATTTCCCAATGATTTAGACATTTTATTTCCGTCTTGGTCAAGAGTGAACCCGTGCGTGATCAGCTGTTTGAAAGGGGCCCCTTTCTCGAAACGTGCATCTGCTTGTGATCCTGCAGCAATTCGTGTGAGAAGACTGGACTGGAACCATCCACGGTGTTGATCAGTTCCCTCGAGGTAGACGTCTGCGCGGCCTGGCATCATAGTCCAACTACTCCCGCTGTCAAACCATACATCCATAGTGTCTGTCCCTCGTCGGTATTCCCCCTGATCCCTTAGTGAAGGCGGGATCCAGGCTGTGTCGTCCGGGGCGTCCGACCACCAAGCTTGTGTGCCTCTCTCTTTGATAACAGAGATGATATGTTCGACCACTTCTTCATTTACCACGGCCGCACCTTTGTCGTCGTATAGAGCAGGAATAGGAACACCCCAAGCACGCTGTCGAGATATGCACCACTCGCTTCGGCCCTGGATGAAGCTTTCAAGCCGCTTTCTACCAGATTCCGGAATGAATCGAACATCTTTTATGGATTCGAGGGCCTCTTGCTTGATGGATCCAACATCAGCGAACCACTGCTCGGTAGCTCGGATAACTACGGGTTGCTTCGTTCGCCAGTCGTAGGGATACTTGTGCTCGTGCTTTTCTGCCCATAAAACGTCGGCATGCAGTTGGAGAAGACTGAGCACATCCTTACCGCCACCTTCGATCACTGAAGGGGCCGATAGTAGTGCTTCGGGTAGATCGGGGAAAGCATCCTCTGTGAACCTGCCGTGATCATCAATCGGAGCTACCACGGGAATACCATGCGAGCGACAGACTTCATAGTCGTCAAAACCGTGACCGGGAGCGAGATGTACGAGTCCAGACCCCGAGTCTGCCGATACAAAATCTGCATGTATAATGGGTTGTGGAGTACCGGCCTTGCCGCGAAGTCGGTTGACGTACTTCAAACCGGCTAACTGTCTGCCTTCGAGTGTACCAAGAACCACAACATGGTCTTTCGCGCCGATTTTAGAGATAAACGTATCAAGACGGCTCTTAGCGACGAGCAGAGCATTAACTCCAGACAGAACAATACAGTATTCTAAGTCATCGTGAATAGCAATTGCCCTATTCGCGGGTAACGTCCAGGGAGTTGTGGTCCATATCACAGCGTACAACTGTCCCTCAACCAGGGCCTGGAATTCTTGGAATTGGGGGAGCGACCTCCACTCATCGGCAATTTGGAATCTGATCCAGGCTGAATTCGAAATATGATCGTCTCGGTATTCTAGCTCGGCCTCGGCCAAGGCAGTTTTCGAAGAGGGTGACCAGTATACGGGCTTAAACCTACGATAGATCAAGCCCTTCTTGATCATCTGTTGGAATAAACGAAGCTGGCGGATCTCAAACGCGGCATCCATCGTAGTCCATCTCTGGTCCCAGTCGCCCATGACGCCGAAAGACCGAAATCCCTTCATCTGTTTCAAGACAGTGTTGGATGCCAGGTTACGAGCGGACTTCCGGATCTCGATAGGGGTAAGTTTAGCCTCCTCAGACTTCTCGAGAGCCTTGAGCTCGATTGGAAGTCCATGACAATCCCATCCTGGAATATAATCTACTCTTCGGCCTACACATCCCTAGGTATAAGACACACGTCATTCAGGAGTTTGATATAGTTTGCGTCTAACTAGAAGCTGACCTTGTTGTATTTTCGTTCTTAGAATCATATCCTTCAAGATCTTATTCAGCGCATGGCCGACATGAAGACTGCCATTGGCGTAAGGAGGGCCATCATGAATCACAAATGTGTCATCAGCAGGCCGATTTTGCCTCTGCCACTCATAGAGACTATCAGCGCATCGCTGAATGTACTGCTCCCGGAGTTTAGGAAGAGGTCTCGGACTAATCCGACAAAATTAGTTTGAGTAGAGCAAGACACGCCAAAGCAATTGACCTACGGGAACGTAGACTTCGGCAATTTCACCGTTGCCGACCATGATTTCGACATGGTATGCTCCAGACCATTGTAATGGCGGTAGTTATAGGGGATATGTGAATTATGAAAATTCAATAATTTTATTTAGTGAAGCGCTGGTTAGCTAAGTGGTCGTTATCGATAGACAATGAAGCTTGAGCCATTCAAGTGAGGCTAAAAAGGTACCAATCCCAGCTTTGTCCAATGAATTCGTCTCAATTCGTTGAGCCTCAGCCACAGGTACGCGCCTCATAGGCAGCTACGTCCCTGTAAATGAGTTATCGATAAAAGATGACAGTGACCTCATAAGCGACTTGCGCATTGATTGTCTTTACGCCGTTTACAAGTACCGAATCCTATCGTGAAATGCATCGAGCACAATCTTGCCATGGCGCCAATACGCCGATACCTCCGCATAACCAAGTATTCCGTCATTGAATGTCGCATTTACCTAGATAATCCAGCACTTGCCCAGACTTGGCTCCTGAATCCGAGGAATCCGGCGCTGCCAAGGGTTATCGAGAGTGTGCGCCCGCTCGTATTACCCAAGCTACGTGAGGAGCGAGAGCGAAGTAGGAAGCGGAGTACCAAGAAGAAAGGCATCAAGGATGTTGTAGTCGAAGGTAGGTCTCATTACCTAGCATCTAGCATCTAGCCTACATAGAATCCATATCATGACAGTGGACAACGGACAACGGACCCGCAGAGAAGCAGAGTACTGTACATTATCTATCACGGGACCCTGCGCGGTGCTTGAGAAGATCTACCAGAATGATGCAGCGATGTAACACATTATAGATGATTTCGAGGTATCCATATTCCTGACCGAGACAAGCACCCGCCACGCGCTCCTCACGAAGCACAAGCACTTCCACGACACCACTCAGACCAAGCTAACCTCTAACTCCGGACGCCTGATTGGTGAGACCAACGAGGCACCCATCGACGTCGATGCTACGACAGGACTGGGCCCAGTAATCAGACGTGAGGAGAGCGACGACGAAGATGCTGCGGTGACCTTGGCAGCCATCCCAGCGGCAGATGAGACCGCAGCGGATAGCAACAGTAGTAGCGGCAGGCGACCCAAGCGCGCACGCAAGAATACAGAAACAGAAGCAGAAGCAGAAGCAGCCGTAGATCCCGACCAAGATGTGGAGATCGTCTCGGATAGCCAGGAAGAAGATGATCAAGACGACCAGGACGACCTGTTCGTGCATGACGACGACACTAGCACGAGGCCGCCACCGTCCAAACGTCGCAAGGGATCAGCAAGAGAAGCGGGTGAAAGTGCCGAGGCCGAGGCCGGGGCCGGATTGGACAAGGACGACAAGAAGAAACTGGCCATGGACATCTCGTACGAGGGATTTTCTATTTACGGGCGCGTGCTGTGCCTCGTCGTCAAGCGCCGCGACGGTAACATCGGCTCCGGCCCCCAACAAAAGCAGCAACAACAACAAGCGGGCCGCGGCAGCAAGGCCGCCACCGCTTCTGCGGCCGGGAGCCATGCGACGAAACCTGGGGGCGGAGGCCAGGCTATGATGGAGAACTTCATCCTCTCCACCCAAGTGCCGGCGGGCGCTGAGCCGTCGTGAACCACCACGAACCATTCGCAACATATTACTAATACGCTATGAACATCCGTCCCTCTCTCTCTCTCTGCCTCTCTCTACACGCGATGGATTCGCGCGCGGTAGCATTCATGCACGTCACCCCAATCTTCGAACCACGTGGGCTGTAGGATTCGGTCGACCGCTTCGACTTCTGACGAGGGTTTTCATCTATTCATGCGCGCCCGGCTTACTAGTCGCATGCGGGACGCATGTCGCGTTCCAGAGCGATCTATTCGGCATGAGATGCCAGAGTTCTCGAGATATGGCAGATCGTCAATCGTTGATCGGTTTTTTTATTATTATCGTTGCGGTGTGGTATGCGGGCGTGGCTTAGCCAGCATCGTTGTTGTTGACGTTGCTGTCGCAGCAAACTCAGATCCTTCTGCGGTGCAACCGTCGCAATATACCTACCTATCTACCTATCCCATCCGCGCCACCAGATTCTTCTCAGACCTTCGCCGTGTCAGTGTCGTGGATTCTCCATAGATGCATTACCCGTACATTCATAGTACGCCTCCTTACCTAGGCCACGTTGTATGTGTATATGCGCATGTGTATGTACATGTGTTATGCAAGACCAATGCAGCCTCCTACTAGAGAAGGGGAGATAGGCTAAGCAAATCAACATACGCAGACTAAGACTTATTAGCTAATCTCGATGGTTTTTTTAATCTAAATGAATTCCCTAAGACCGGCTTCGCTCGATGTATCGTGACGTACGGATACGTTTCTATGCAGAATGATTTGAAATCGTTGACACTTTTTTTGCAACTAGAATTGTACACCGCCTGTCTAGCCCCCAACCCGTAGATATGCCGATTCGGGGGTTTCCCTGCTTCTTTACTCTGAAGAATTTTTCGTGAGGGGAGTTCAATTGGCAAAGTCTTACGCTAGATAGATAGACTCCGTGGAGATTTACATGAGATGTGGATGTATAGACTTCCACGGGACTGACTGCATGTTTTAGTATGTACGTATGTATGTACGTATGTGCTAAGAAAGTGAGAAATCATGAGATGAGAGAGTGAGAATAAGGAAGGCGGTCTGGTCTTGGTTTTTACTTACCCCTTGGAGCTAGATACTTGGGCTAGAGACGAGTGGTCAATTTAGACTACCTACCTACTAGACGCTATGGATAGGTAGCTTACGCACGAGAGGTTACGTCAAACATTAGGATCTTCAGTAACAAACTCACGAGAACCGTGGGGCAGGTAACTACCGAGCCGCGCCGCCGGATCCGGGCCGTAGATTATGTGCGTGATATCGGGGCTGGGGCTCACGTAAGGGGTTGCTGCTTCCCGTGCCGCGCCGACACTTCTCGGCTCGTAGTTCGGAGCAGCAGAGAGAGGTCAACGATGAGTTGATTTCCAGATAATGGTTTGCGAGCTCGTTCTAACTTCCAATATGATTTGAGTGATACTTGCCTACAGATGGGTTTGGAAGAGCAAGTTTTTAGCTCCATCCTAGTGGGAGTTGTACTGAGTATAGGAATAGGGGTATACGATCTTTATTACACTATCCTACGAGAGGGTTCAGTAAAGATAATTCGTGTCATGGAGTCTGAGCCTAATATGTTTGAGGAGTTTTGGTTCTAGCATTTTAACTTTTTCTCTTTGCGGAGGATGAATGTCCATATACCTACCTAAGTAACTAGTTCCTATACTGATGTAAAGCCAACTAGGTAGTTATATTACCATATCTTTCTGAATATAAATTTCACACAATGACCTTAACATATTCATGCGCTTCAACTAATACCTAAACTAGCTCTAGGCATGCTTTATTTGGACAAGCCATTATTTCAAGGTAGCTTCGAAGCTTAGCCAAATTGGTAGATACGGTCAGAAAGGAGGATATCTCGATCGTGGTAGACGTATCTGTACTCGTCCATCGAAATATCTAGTCATTATGTATGTTCCTCGTTGAGACGTCAAGAGCGTGGGCAGGTATCACAATGCAGGTGGAATGGTGCACACCGTCACCAACGTACAACACGAAGCAATACGACACATCATACTCGGCACCAGAACGTTCACACCGAGGACATCATAGGATTGACCTTGTTAGGCGATCATTTCACCTTGGCGGTGATGATGAATTTTGTGGCTTGAAATCTTCACTGTGGTTGAACGATAGTAATGCGCGCACGGAATTGCGACTCCCAACACGCAGGCTCTTGGATTCCTAACGTGGAACTGTTCGCCGCGCTTTGTGATGTGTCAATATGATTATTGAACAATATTTACTGCAAATATTTCTAAATTTGTCTACATGCGCTGCCTGCCTAAGGGAAGGACTACCAAAGGGTGTGCGAGTGTCTACCTAGATTGCGACGTGCTCGGGGAACCGTAAATAGATGCCTAGAGCAAACAGGTCTTATCGCCGACCTAGTCCTAGCGAAGCTCCGGCCGGTTTTCATGATATCCCCGCATAGCCCGGCCGCATCGGCGGCCGTTGTTTGTCTTATACGTTTTCACATTGCGGTGTCGATCGACAAGCAGTAGGCCAACAATTGTCTGTCTAGGGTTACTGGAATCAGGGTTGGTTGTGGTTAGGAGTTAAATTTGGAGTATATCATCCATCCAAGGATGTCTTCTCATGTCGTACCGAGAAGGAACGGTCATTTACCGCAGTCCCGGGCCTGGATACTAGCCCCCCGTGCATCGGGTTTTGATACCCCGGTTGCGGCGGAGTGCATGCGGAACTAAGGCGGCTAGATCAGGTATTTTTGAACTGACCTCTCGTAAGCGCTCTTCCAGGTTCAGTAAAGAAAGTCAGCAAACAGGTCCGTGGCGCATTCTATTATGGTTATGACCACCCATAATCTTTTTTGAATTCTCCTAGTCAGGAGGTCAGACTCCATCCAACCGCGACTACAGGACTAATGCGCGCGGTAAGCATATAGATTGTCTATGCGATATGCGAACTGCATCTTCTTGATGCTGTAAGCAAATCCGTCAAGACATGCTAGGTAGACATGGCGTTTAGATGTTTACAGGCTTGGGCTGGCTGAGCTAGGCTGGGCATGCAAGTTATCAAACAAAGTAGAGTCGGTTCGTTAGCCTCTTTCTCGTTTGGCGTTTTGGCGTGCGGCGACCACCCCTGGGCTCTACTCAGCCTGCCTGCGCTACGACATAAGATAGATAGATGTACAGTACATACGAAACCATGCTTCCTTCTTACCCCAGTCGTCATGTCATCGTTGGGAGTGCAAAGTTCGCCGAGTTGGGGATGGCTCGGGATCCACGGAGATTTTATTTTACTTTTCTGATTAGGTATTTATTCTTATTTTTACTATTGCTACCTACACTACCCGTCGTCGATCGGATATTGAAGGCAGGATCTGCTCTCAGCAGGCCCCAGTGCGGTCTATAATGCTCATAATATCATCGATAATTCATACTCTATAAGGGTGTATCGTCAGCTGACGATAGGAAATATTACCTTGTTTGAAAGTGTCGTTTCCGTCGGTCATTTAGGAGTTAGGTTGCGCAATCCCGGTAGGCATTGGGTATTACTAGTATTGGCAAATAGAGGCAAGTAGAAGCAAGTAGGAGGGTATACTCCGTACGTCCGTTTAGTGTATATGTGTGTATATGTCACTGTATGAGTAGGAGAAGAGGGTAGAATGTATCACCACATCACAAATAACGGTGTCGTGCCGTACCGTCACTCACCCCTCCATCTTCCGCATCCTCCAATTATCATGATCTTTCCCCTCTGCCCTGACTGGTGTGACACACACCAGCGTGGGTAGGGCGGGAGAGAAGTTCCTTGGGAGAGTTTACTATTGGCCGATCGGGAGATAGATCGAGACATAAGATTGGCCGAGAGAGGGAACGAGAGGGTTGCGTGAGGTCGGACCCCTCCCCCTTCGTCCCTCCTTCGTCGTCACGACTGATACTATACCTCGTACATAGCTATCTCCTCATCAAGCTTATCGGGCTGCATCTGCGGCCTAGGTCCCAATCCTATCCTACGCGTACCATTGGGACTGTGCCTCCTGGGACACGTGTGTCGCGAGATTGCAGATCAGAGACGCTTGGCGAACCCAGAGCTTCGGATTCCCTCGGCAGAGTGGCGGGGGTTTTCCTCCCTCGCCCTTCGGCTTCGTTCACTCACTCTTCTCTGCGGTGATGAATGCGATGCTACGGTCCATTAACCATACATGGGACCATCCCTTTTCCGCGTCGTATGATAGGAGAGAGATTGGGGTCCGCGCCGATCAGTAACCACCCCCGGACCGCGGTGTTACTTATTAATCGTCGAATACGACGGTGGCTTGTTCAGCCACTCGCCGTGTCGCAATTCGATCACTATTACATACTCCGTAACATGTGTATGACTGCGTACGTATTGAATTTCGTCTTGTTGGGCAGGGCCCCCACTGCTACATATTTCATAACACCTTTGATGATGCGCCATTAGAGTGCTGCCCACCCTCTCCCGCACGCGATATACGCTTCGTGGTGGAGGGTTGAAGGTTAGCGAGGGGTCGATGATCTTCGACGATTAGTTCGTGCCTGTCAGACCGACTTGTCTCGTTGATGGACGAAAGCTCCCGCTTATCCGTCATTCGGCACCCTTGGCCTGTTTTAGTGGCCGCGTGACCATATCCAATGCGGTTGGCGCATAACTGGGATGGGGAATGGGAAATTTGCGCGAAAAAGAACAAAAGGACGATACGGTGGGCTTGGTAATATCAATATCGATGTCATTAGAGATCTTACCAGGTATGTTTCGTGGTAGTGGGCTAGTAACGGCTAACGATCATGGTGCGAGTACTGGTACCTGTCAGAGAGGAAGTTTGGTATATTCCTC
Source organism: Annulohypoxylon truncatum (assembly GCF_022578515.1). NCBI lineage: Eukaryota > Fungi > Ascomycota > Sordariomycetes > Xylariales > Hypoxylaceae > Annulohypoxylon > Annulohypoxylon truncatum. The sequence continues at coordinate 37,892 of NW_025953837.1, forward strand.
ATAAAAGGCGCCACACCAAGTCGATCGATAGAGCACGCTCGCTAATTCCCCCACATTACCGGCCTTATGCAGTAGTACTCTCGGGCGATCGAGCCTTAGACGATACATCTTCCCGGAGACAGTAGAAAAGAGGATACGATCGGGTTTCCTAATCTTTCACCCCTGGGTCAAACAATAATGATTATGAGGCTTGAGCGATGAGGTGATATCGAAAGGACGCCTCAGCCATTTCTATCTGTTACGCGGCAGCGTGCCTAGAAAGAGACTAGCATCTTGGGTAGTTTCATGGATAAATTCAATAATCAACGCCCGCTGATAATATCATAGAATAGGTATGTACATACACATGTATGCAATACTCTAGATATCTACCTACATTATAACCGACAGTCGATCGGATTTCACTAGTGTCGCGCACAAACGAAGCATCAGCCTCCTTGCGACAATTGAAGTGTGGGAGGCCGTCATGTGCAGAAGCAGCTTCGTATTGCGATATAAACAAGCTCCGTATGAGAGGCACATACGGCAATGCATTGTTACATCGACTTCCCGCGTCGACGCATCGAAGGAAGATGCTGTTTTCCGTAAGGTATCGTATTATAGTATGTGCTTGTACGAATTCCCATCGTAACCGACGATCAGACCACCTCGTTCGTCTCGGCTTGCGCATCGTCCTCGACTGCTCGGGCCACTAATTGGATGTGGGCGATGGCCGATGTTCAGGGGTTCTATCTCACCGCCCCCCTGTCCTCCACGTGGGAAATAAGTGATATCGCGGGGGAAGACGTCTGCAAGGTGGTCTGTTCTCGGGCCTAGGTAAATCAATTCTCTGATGAGCCGTCTCGATGTTTCAGAGTCGATGACTCGACTCCCCTCCATTGGCCAATGGACCAGGTAGGCTCCGGCTTGTTCAGCTTGAATTGCGCGTAAGTACACACATTCTGGGGGATCCGCGACATCCGTGATCGTAAGTCCCGTTTCTATCTACGGCAGCTGTAGGTATGTACATAGGAATGTAACAAACGTACATGCGTAGGAGAAAAGATGGAACTACTTCCCGACGTCTGGTGACCCTTTTGCCGTTTGCGAGTGTAGCGGTGAGAATGGGCTGAACCCTTTGAGGCCTTAGAGTATCTGGGCAATGGAACGGTGAGCAATTGATCTTCTATAGGCCATACGCTAGAGCATTATGTTGCGAGTTGTGTTACCAACTGAGAGGTAACGACGCTAGGGAATTCGCGAATGGGAGATATGACAGCTGGAACAGCTAGTGAGAGGTCGTGCTCTGAGCCCAAAGGAACGGCATCTGCAGCTAGAATCGGCTTGCATACATATCTGTAACACACCTACATCTCTGATGCATACAAGCTAGCTCTCTTTATCCGTGCGTTATCTCAGCCTTGCTAACAACTATGTAGATACTTGATATTAGAGCCACAACGCGAGCGGCATGGCTTGATCGCATTGGAAGACGTCCTACACACACCGCATGCATGGGATTCCCGTCTCCCTTGTAGGGCTGTGATACCCATCTCACGTGGGTTACGCTGTACCTACAGTGGCTATATGTAACTAGGGTTGCGGTCTGACAGGTCTGATTTGTTGGTTTGAGCATGCCTAGTTTCGAAGGATCTGAGTGTGCGCAGCACGACATCCATGCATATAGGTGATGCTGATGGATGAGGTATATCCAAGCGCTGATTTCGCTGACAGCTGTATCGAAGACTAGTCGTGATATTCGCGCCGTTCCGTCGCCACCACCATACGTCTAACGACCGGATATACAAGGAATCTCTTACGCAAGGCCACCGTAGGATCTCGTCAGGCTGAAGAGATGTTGTTTCGGCGCTTCTTTCAGTATGGCTGTTCTCCTATATTACCGATACTTCCGCATATACCCTGCCAGCTGGCGAGCGGCCTCCGATATGCGAAGGATTCGAAAGGCGGTCATTTTACACGATGCGTGCGGTTTAACCTGGACAACTGCTAGGGTATCTGTATGGAGGAATGACTGTTTGAATCCCAGCGAAGCTTCTCCAGGTCCAAGGCACCGGTAACATACCTAGTGTATCTGTCTATTTTGCCTTGTTAAAGCTGGAATTGCTATGGAGAGACGTGCATACACCTATCAGATGACTGTCACCGCTGCAGCTATATTCTTATGTGACTGGCTTTGTGACGATCTTAGCGTGATATGCCCGGATCGGTAACAAAATCGATCGTCCGTCAAGGGCTCAGGTATCCATCCAGCAGCCTTCGTGATGTTTCCGGCTTATTGCCTTGAGGATCCCGAAGTCAACCTGTTTTTGTCTTGGTTTCGCCGCCCAGCCTCTGCCGGACTTTTGATAAAAACAGGTGAAACAAGCACGCTAAGATTTAGGACTTCGATATTGTGGAACTGTGTGATTTTCGAAATGGATCTGTGAGGTCATTAGGCTGTTAGGAGAAGAGGAGAGAAAAGCCTAAGACTGTTATAGAAGGCTTCTAGAAGACGATTAATTAGAAATTAGATCCCACCTGTAATTAAACATAAGCGGCTTGGCTTGGAAGATCAGGACATACCCCTAGCCACTTTAAGATCTCCCCCCTGGCTGTTGGGATTGAAAGGCGTATTGTCGTTTGCCAAAATTTGTCAAGGCGGTGGAAAATTATTTGCACAAAAACGAGGCTTCAGTCACCGAGGCGGCGAAGATTTTCTCATTTCCTTGGCTCCAGGGGTTATCTTTCGTCGAGCTTAACGGCTCTCGGCTTGGTGGATATGTTCATTAGTCCTGTCAGCTCGTATTGCGTGCATCAACTATGTATTATGCAAGTTATGTTTGTCGTTGACGATTTTTTATTGCCGAGTTAAATAAGTCTATTTTAAGCTACAGGAGTATGATGTACATATTGATTCTTAATACTGTCTATTAAGCTGCTGAAGTATGGTGGGTTGTATCACGCAAGCAGTGCTGCATCAGCTCGACAGGAACATGCGATATTCATCTACCGCACAAGAGACAAGTTGATAAGATGCCGGTAGTGTTTTTCTATTACTAACATAAGACGTAATTACGTATGTACATACTTCTCGTGGTGCTCAGCGGGCTTCCGTTAGTGAATCTTGAGAAGCGGTGAGATTCGTGAAATCCACTAGACATTCCCAACTTCTAGATTGATGGATGATACTAGGCAGGGACCATACATGTACGCACTGACAGAATATGGGGAACTTGTTGTACATCACTATCATCAGCCCTGTGACATGTCAAAAAGTAAAGTTTGTGGTGTTAAGAATCTGCATCTCCCATCTGCAGATGGGGTCTTAGGGTTATCATCCCTCACGCCGCCGCTATAGAAATGTGCATACTATACCCTGGCCAGAATGTTGAGCCCAGCACATACTGTACCTAGCCATCGACGACGGATCACAGCCAACACATTACATATGAGTCATGACCTTAGTCTCAACCCAAGCTTCCCTTCCCGCTAAGTGAAGCATGCCGGCCCAATCTCCAGAAATAACCCGCCGGATGCCGGTGCCATTTTGATGTCAAAGTTGAGAATCAGCGCCGATGTTCACGAGTTTGACCGGGGTAATTGTAGATGTATTTTTGATTGCTTTTGCTCGTATATTTCTCGTGCCGAAAGAAATCAACGATCAACGAAATCACCCAAGAGACTAAAGCAAGGCTACTAATATAGCTAGTCCTAATTCCGCTCTATAAACTCTTAGTGTCGTTATATCACGATGAATTATGAAATTCGTGGATATCAATGACATCAAAATGATATTCCAGCCATTGTACCCTAGGGTTTAGGGCACAATAGCTGGGTGTAAGAACTGCTGCACCCCGTGCTCGCGAAATGTTGCCCCTGATCTTGTACTGCGTATGCACATCAGCTGAGATAGCAGTTACATGTCCCGGGTCCTTTTTGTTTCAAGAACCTCCCATCGTGACATCGATACGTCGATACGTCGATATTCAGCTAGGGCGTAAAAAAGCCATTGTCCGTCATAGCCGGAGGTTGGCGCGCTTTGAACTTTTATCACGCGTCCGGACTGCCCGGCGCCATACAACGTAACAACCAGACTATGTCCTGAGCTAGTGTTAGATCGCGACACAAATCAATTAGACATCCCGAGGATATTAGATCGCGGAAATTCAGGTACGCGAAAGCCATGTCTAAGAAGAAAAAAATTTCATGGACGGGACTAGGCCAGTAAGAAGACTTTGTCACTTTCCCCTTTTGGGACCTCGTGGCACCCCGAGGAAGATCCTCTGGTGGCTGCTGTCGTGATAATCGGAATTTTGCTTCTTCTGCAATATTCGACCAATAATGCACCAAGGCAGCAACCAGCCGAACAAGTCTCAGCACCCCAGGCACCTAAAAATCCACTAAGATCACAGCAATTAGGGCTGGAGTACAGGGGGCAGACCAGCTTTCGTCAGATGTCGTTCAGGGTTTCTACACCAGCTGACCTCTCCTTGCATCCCTGGATGGCTGATAATATCATAGAAGTTCTAACTTGACGTCGCAAGGTACAGGTCCTCGGCACTCGTCAAATAGGAAATGCCAGTTCGCGGCGCGGCGTTGCACATACCTTAACAAGACTTACACAGTTCTCATAGTTCATACAATTAATGGCACGACGAAGTTATTGAACATCATCAGCTCCATGGAGAAAGAGGATACTTGCCTTAACTGGCACGTCTCATCTCTCCAGTCTGGAACTGTGTCCTTTTCTTTAGCCTGGACAGCCTGGATTGCATTCCCAGTGGGTCGTCGTGAGTCGGCTTCCGTTTGACGCGGACATGATCGAACGTCCTTCTAATTCTTTTCTTGTCTGCTCTTTTCACCGCAACGGCCTGAACCGCCAACATTCGATACGTACATAGCTGGTACATAGCTCATCCGAAAATGAAGGCCCACTACCCCTGGTTGAGAAAAAAAAAAAAGCTTTGACTCGGATCGAAATCTCTGTCCCCATCGCTAATATCCTAATCCCTAATATCCCACGCGAAAATTCTTTTTAAGATTGATGCTAACGTTTGTGGAGCCACGATAATCAAGTGGAAACTTCTAAAAGTTCTACGAGCCTTCCATGATGATGTGGAGGCATTACTCATCGCGATATGTGCCGTCACTGTGGATTTGAGCCGAGGTCGAATGACTTGTGGTATATATCAATGCTGTTGAGCCGAGTCTCAGACCAAGTAGTATATTGCAGTATATTGTAGTATGACTGGCTATATGGTCTGACCGCTTGAGAGAAACCAATAAACAAGACGGCGTAACGTAGACCAAGCCATATTGCGTAGAAAATGCCCAGATAATACCACCATCAACAGTAAAAAATGAAAACAAAAATAAAAAAATAATCAAAAATAATTACTAGCCTTCTCCTGGTCAGGCAATGCGCGACCAGCTATTTCGGGTAGTGCCCAATTTCAAGTGCAATTTATCGACTATGCGCTTCTCATGTACAGTACATCTCACAAATGTCTTAACAAGGGGCTGGATGTAGCACATGCTGAATTGACAGGGTTGTCAGGGGCTTACGCTTGTTTCATTTTCTTCCATGGGGGGATACACTGGATACATCGAGGGATACACAACATGCATATCCATTACCACCTTAGTACATGATGTACATGTGCGTGGATGTAGGCCCTCTTCATGTAATTCACGGGCTACAGCCCCTGTCCATGTCCAATGTTAGGCTCAAGCCCTTCTTACATGGGAGCAGATGGACTAAGGCAGTACGTATCTTTATTTTTCTTATTCCCTATCCCCTGTCGCCATTTTTGGGATGCGTCACTGTGGCCCAGCTAGGGTTCGGGGGGATTATTTTTGTCACTCGTTCGTGAGGTTTGCGACACGGCCTGACATGTACTTCCATGCCTAATTAGCACGTTAATCTTATTGCGAGATTATGAATCTGTACATGACTACGAATGTACTCACCGTTTGGCGGTGTATGTACCTATTTACCTACCTTCGTAATGTGTTGTACTAGCGAAATATTGCAACAGCCTTGGAATGGGAAGGTATCTTGCTCATCTCGTGAGAAGGCCACCATATCATACATAAGGATGCCTTCGCCCTCCTCCCCCAGGATCTCCGAATCGATCTTAACTTCGCCTGACAGACCAAAGACAGACACCACAAGCAAACCAATCTTCATACATCAGATATCAGAATACTAAACCTCAAGCTCAGCTATTTAGCTTCTACCTCATCAGCATCTATCAGCCTCTGCTACATCTACCTAGCATACATACCCAGCTACCAGCTACCAGTTATCTAACTAAACATCACCTACAACAAACATCAGTCGCAATGGCCGCCATGTCCCCAGAGTTCGATATGTCTTCTCAGCGCCCTTCTCAGCTCCCGCCTTGCCCTGGTCCCCCACCAAGCCGACCTCTGCCTCCTCTGCCTAAGAGCGGCTAAGCTAAATCGCTTCGAGCATCGCACTCGAGTCTCTTCCGACTCGCCTACCAGTGCTACCCACCAGCGATATAGATCGATATAGGGGGAACATTACGATGCCCCCCCCTAAAGCAGCATCAGTAAGGGATAGAATCAAGGCCAACCAGAACTACGGACGATCGTCGGACGATGTACTATCGGGGAGGAGTTCCTAGGGTTCCGCTCTCTCTTCCATTCTGCCCTTTTACCAGCTCTCGACTCTCATCAAAAGGTGCATTTCGGGTATGCAAGTGATCGCAGGGCGAAAGTACGGCGTTGCATTTCACCACCGTGCAACGCCCGCAACGCAAAAATCCCCTCCTGCTTTCCCGCACCCCTGGCATTGGTTACGTACAACACATATTACAGCACATGCAAGAACCACGTCGCCGCGTTCGCGAACCACATGCAAGAAACCCCTGCATCGACATTAATTGAACGGCAGACCGCAGAATCAGAAATCCATGCCACCCTCAAGCCGCCAACGTACCACTTCATCGAAAACGCACCGCGATCATCCAATTTTGCTCTTTCGCCTGCTGCACACCCCAATAATACTCCGCACTTGCACATCTCGCATCTCTAGCATCTCTTCAGAGCTGGCTCAGGATCACCTTCCGTCATACATTCTCTGATCATTACCCGGAGCGGTTGATCTTGTACTATTGTTTTCACATGGGATATACAGTTATTTTTAATTATGGGCAATTCAACCGCCATTAGCATGGGAAGGAATACCTGTCCGTTTGCATTCCGGTCTTGGGAATAAAGGGGGGTCTTGTAGGACCCAACCCGGTGTTATTTGGAATATTATTTCCTCGTCATTTTACGTCATCAACTGTACTTATAGAGATAGCATCGACGGGGCCCTTCTCTTCGTTAGAAAGGCCTCGCGTGCGCTGGATACCCCCACGGGAAGGATGGTGGCAGACTTCACGACACGGAAATGGGAACGGGGTTGCTTCTACGGAACAGCCATGAATGATACCGGGAGATTTGCGCTAAAGCAGTCGAGCCCATAACGGAATGATATGAACAGAACTATTTTTACTCTTACACTTACTCTTGACTTTATTGCGGCGATTGGCCTGTGAATTGTGATCGTGCTATGTGATCAAAACCAGTTAACGGCAATTGTTCTAACACGATCTCATTTGCTCAAAACGTGATTCCGTCTCCCCATATCCCTGATTTCGGCCGGATTCGAGCATGCGCCCTTCTCCAATTGTATGCAATGATTTCCTCTTTTGGGTAATTCTATAAGTCAGCCCCACGTTTTCTTAATTGACTACCTATACCATGCGTGCGAGTCATGGTCCTCGTAATTATCTTTTGTCACGCAAAGTGGTGGAACGACGGTAAAGGACGTAAGGGGGAATGCAGAGTCGGTGAATAGGGAATAGGTCGGCTAGGCAGTTCTGGCATCAAAATGCGATGGAGTTCACAACAACCCAGAAGCCTGGGTGAGACGCCTGCGGCTCGCGCGCGGCCCGCTAGGGAGAACAAGAGGGGCTGTCGCGTTCCCTCGATCCTCCCTTACATCATGACGCCTACCTGGGCAGCGTGATTCGACGATAACAGAGTCACGGCAAGTAACAGAGGGTAGGCCGTCCCCTTGGGTCGTCGGGATCCGATCTGATACTACTACGCAAGAAGTCCACATCATCGGCTAAACTAGGTGTTAGACCATCCAAACCCCTGGCGCAATCGTGATGACCGCGGAAAGGAGCGCATTACTATCCAAGGTATACAGAAGAGTTAACGGAACCGGCGTACCGGTATGGTGGATATGCTATGTTACAGAGTCGTGGCTAGGTATCAGAATGAAAGCTTGCTATTAGACGTACTAGCAGAACTACTGCGTAGGTAGTGAGTAAGCTCTAACGGTTCCGTCCCCTCGGACCAACCACCATGACTCGTGAAAACATCCCATTCCTGACGATGGTAACGGCGCATCGCTTCCCGAATCACTAATCATGGAAGGGGTGAGGCAGGGGCATTACACGAGTCAGACATGAAAGTCCCATAATCCCATATCAGATGATTGCTAATCTGCGGCGGGCAACAGCTAATAGTTCGATATGCCTACTAGCGTCGATTACAATCTAGGCAAATCCTCATCTTTAGGGAAACGCATATTCCGCGCTGCGGTGATGAAGCAACGGAGCGGAGTGGGGCGGAAATCAAGTCGCGAGCCCGCCCCCCCTTGCTATTATGTAGGTATTGTTACTGCGCAGTGGCAGAAGTGGCTGGATCTTCCCTATGCCAGGTTTCTAAGACATACTGGACATGTTCCCCATCTGCTAATCTCAGATATGCAACCAAGGTAACTTAACTGCCCAACGGCCCTAAGATGTCGGCGAAATAGGGTAGGGCATTGGTGCTGTAGCGGTATGTATGCGTATGTGTATGTATGTACATGCTTCTTGCTGCTAACGGACCGCGTGACCCGTTGCTGCACGGAAATAATCGATGCGATGCGGGTGCTATTCGTTCTGGTTAGGCGCCAAATTCCAAAGTGCCCGCCCGACGCCGTGTCTTTCAGAAACGTGGTCGTCTCTTGTTTTTTGCTTCCCTTTCTCCCCTGCGGATGATCGTGATCGGGGAGAAGGGGTAGCGACTGTGACCTCCGCACGAAGGAAGAAGCCAAGCCTAGACGGAAACGATCTGAGCCGATAAACCTGTCTCAATGCGCCTATGTATGTCTCTTGTCGACCCGGTCTAAGTTAAGGCCACTTAATATCAAGCTGGAGACCTGGACTTTTTCTTTTAGCACCGTTAATCCGTTAATATCAGTGAGCACTTGAGCATAGGCATAAGTGACTAATCTCTAGTTGGACGATCTTCTTCCCGCCGGTCGTTCTTAGATCGGCAGCAGGGTCGTCGCGTCTTCGCTTATTTGGATTCTATGCGTACACTAAGAATCTAATTACCAGACTTTCGTACGTACACTACAATCGTGCCGCACGTGTTTAGATCTAGTTCTTTTCGGTTAGTGTGTAATATCTGAAAATTAATGCTTCGTTCCATCGCATCGAACTATTCTCTTTTCGCCACCCCCTGGATCATCAGGGGGAGGCGAAAAAGAATAAGGAACTTAAATGGGCTGATGGAAAATAGGAAATGAAATAAGATTGTATCTAAGTAAAAGATAGTAGAATACAACAATGCATTTTGCCGAGAATAGCCTCGCCTAGCCTCGATACAATCATGTACATTTAGTACATATGCTACATTTGATCTTCGTATCTTCGGATAGGAGAAATCTAAAAATCAAGAATGACCAGAACGACCAACCGGCCGATAGCAAATCATCGTCGGGATGTCGATAGCATGACGTCAAAAACGACCGGGGATCGCCTCGTGCTTATCACCATTATCACCACGTGCACTAGACCCTGAAACGCGGCGATAACTAAAGCTGGGGATGATTTTCGAGATGTTCCCATTATCATGAACTTTATAGGCCTGCCATTCGGACGATCGCTCGCAAGCGACAGCTCAAATCGGATAGCGAGATCTTCTTATGGATCCCGTAATCACCGCTCCCGGTTGAATCTTGTCCATTGGTAAGGGTGTTGTCGCGACGAGACCATCCTGCCGTCATAGCGCAGAACTACGAGACCTTGTCGTCAGCCTCCCGAATGCTACACTGCCGCCCACTGCATTACCTAGTATTTCCCACCACCGCTGCACGACTGCACGGCTGCGAACTCATGGTCTTATCACGCGACTCGGCCTTTCTATTGGTTGATTCAGAGTCAGGCGTACTAGCCTAGCTGATCTACTCCCCATAAACCGGCTGAGATATAGCGATTGTCTCGTTACTCCAAGACACAGGACGGTCCCTAGCCACTTGTCGTCAGCTGTGTCGTCCATCTCCCACACAATGACTTTGGAGCTACGTGTTTGGGGGCCGGCGTTCGACCTAGACTCCATTGATCCCGAATGTCTAGCTGCCATTACATGTTTCCGTTGCTCCATCCCCCGCGAAGATTGGTCCCTGATCGCCAGCAATGACGCCGCCGCCAGTCCTGATTGTACGAGCCCCATCGCGATCCTCCTTAATTAACCCGTTAAAACACATGTCTTGACCCCCAATCCCCTCCCCTAGTCACATGTTCAAAGACCAAGTCTCCCCAAGACCTGAGGATTTTCAGCTGATCAAACATCTCGCAGACCGCCTCCCCGCCCTGAATCACGAAGGTATCTGGACTTCTGGGTATACGGAAATCGTCTCGTACCTTACCAGACAAGGCATTTTGCACATCGACGATGACCTCACACCGCTCCAGAGGGCTGATGCTCTGGCTTGCGCCTCCTTTCTGGCGACCCGCGGCGCTGCTCTGGTGGCCATGTCGCTCTACGTATCGCCAAGGGCGTGGGCTGACATGACCCGGCCCGCCTACTCATCCCTCCTTCCGTTCCCGCTCACGTGGACCGTGCCCCCGGGCCTCCGCACCGCCGCCATCGAAAAGGTCGAGAACCTGGGTATGGGTTCCCTCGCGCCCGAAGGAGATGCCGAGGAATCTCCGTCCGCGGGCCCAGCTATTACGACTTCCACCGGCTTCCTCAAGCTGCGCGACCGCCGCGGTCCCAGCGAGGTCATGCAGCCGGAGAACAAGGCGGCGATCCGGTTCCAGCACTTCGCAACCTCGTTCTTCGAGACCCTGGAGCAGCTGCGCGGGGACAACGAATTCTTCCTCAGAGACGAAAAGCCGGCGTCGATCGACTATCTGGTGTTCGCGTACCTCGAGCTGACGCGCGTGCAGACGCCGCACCCGACGCTGAGGAACGCGCTAGAAGGATCCTTCGGGAGCCTAGTCGGCTTCTCGAACGCGATCCGGGAATCCTTCGCCGCGCAGGCGCTGGAGGCTGACCACAACGGGCTGCCTCTGAGGGATCCTGAGCCGAGGCGCGTGCTAGACCTGATTGGCCGCTTTGCGGAAGGAGCGCTGGAGTCGGTTCCGGGCTTTGGGGGGAGCTGGAGGAGGTGGCGTGTGGGTGGTGCGAGGAGTGCTGGAGCTGGAGATGGGAATGCGGATGCGGGCGCGGATGACGTGAGCCAACAGGATATGGGTAGCGTGATTATGGCTGCTGCGGGTGCGGTCGCGGGTGCTGCTGCGTTGGGCGCCGTGGCGCTGGTTAAGGCGTTAGGTCCGTTTGGGAATGAGACGCATCGCTTCGAGATGCAGAAGAATCGCTTGGGTCAGTTTGACGAGATGGGCGCCATTCTGACCGGATTACCTGTTTGGGAACAATCTGCGCCTCAATGGGATGTGGGGAGTCTAAGCTTGGGTGCAGGCGTCGATGTTGGTGTTGAGTCGGAGGTCGAGCTGAGGGATCGGGTGCAGTAGCGCGGTTGGAGGGGAGGGGAGGGGAGGGGAAGGGGAGCTGAGTTGGGCTGAGCTGAGTTCTGTGGGATTCAGCTCCTGTAGCTCCTGTGGCGGATGACTGTGATGGAGGGTTCATGGACTAAGGGGTGGGTAGGTGGGAAGGAAGGAAGGAAGGATATCGGGATTTGATGGGTTCATGGTGGGTGGGTGGTGAAAAGCAAGGGAAATGCATAGGATCCGTGGGTTAGGTACTAGTTAATGAGTTTATGAGAAACAAAATGAGAGATGAATTGTTAAGCAACAAGGGACTTTGGACGGTGATGTGGTGACCGGATAGGGGTATCTATCACGTACTTCCCAACGTGAACATCTACCTATCCGTCTTGGTATCTACGGAGGTATTTTGATATGCGACGAAGTCCCATTGCTTGCCGCTTGTGCTTGGTTTGTCGATTGTTGGGTATACTATGTAGGTGTGTGTATCGCCTGTCTTCGCTGACTTCTGGAAATAATGGGAATAGGGGCCGTGATGTAGATATCAAATCCCCTTGTGACTGGCACCCTAAGTCTATTAGGTCACGTCTTCTGGTCTGCGGTTCATGTTCATCATCAGCCTGGTACGGGTTTCTTTTTCTTTTATATGGATGTAACAACTAGCTTGAGGTAGGTATGTAATTCTTTCTGTTAATTCACCGGTGTTATCTTGTTCTGATGAATAGGGGTTCATTACTTCTAGCTCAGTTATACCTCTATTTGTTTCTCCACCTTTTCATTCTTTCGTTCGCAGCTTAGAGTCCGCTTACTAGCTAATCCATTTCACGTCTAATGCCCACATAAAGGAAATGAAATCGGAAACAATGTTCAACTGACTTCCATATCACGTAGCTCTTCCAGCTATCTACTTCATATGAAAGCTTCTAACCTAGGTGTGTTATTTGTTAGGCGTCAGGTTTGCAATCGCTGCTGTAATTCCGCACCCAAACCGTGAACTCCTAGTGTCAAAACAGCATCCAGTGTATAGAACCACCAACAAATCTTTTGAGCGAGCCACACGAAATGTGGATATTTCAAAAGTCCTAATCACGATGGAGATATCGGCTAGATGAACAGAGACACCTCGCAACTGTCGTCACGAATGCAAGTCACCAACAAGACCCAACACGACAGACCTCTCGTTTTCAGAATAAATTTGTTGTACTTCTATGATATCCATGATATCTAGTACTCTAGCCTCCTTCGTCATTCTGACATACTAAGTCTAACCACGACTCGGAGTTTTTTTTACAAATACTAATACGGTCTACATTGGGAAGGTAGTCACAACACAAACTACTAGATCTGTCGGATTTCCTTCCCAACCATCTCCGGGCGCTCCAGTTCCCACTCGTCACGAAGCACCGCAAACGTCAGATCGCTGACGAGCAAGCTCTGTCCAAGACTCCACACAAGAGTGATGGCGTAGAAGAAATTGGCGTTCCCGCTGCCGGCGTAGATCCACAGGTAGTAGAACGAGGGTCCCAGAAAGGTGGAGTAAAGTATGGTGGACGTGGATACGAAGCTGTATCGCAGGAGCGGGAACACATGTCTGAACAGCGGTACCATGCCGAGGAATAAGCTCGCATCGGCAATGCTGGGATAGGGCTTGAAGATAGCAAAGATGCCGAGCAATATGGTGAGCACAGCAAGTGGTTGTGTGCGAATGCGGAACGAGAGTCCGCCAACATAACACGAGAGGTGCAGCCAGAATACGGCTAGGAAGAAGGCACGGAAGCTGTCGAACATCTCAACGAAGAAGTACCACCAAAGTCCAACATTAGGGGTAAGGTCCGTCAACGTCAATTGAACGCCATAGGTCGAGGTAAGAAATTCCCAGGATCCGGTAAGGAGGTAGGAAACTCCGAACAAAATCGAGAGGCAGAGTGACACTGCCACGATGTTGAGGCCTGCAAATTGCAATAAGGATGATGTTTTGTTTGAAGCGTGCTGCCGGTCGTAGGCAAGTAGTATTAGTGGCGGTAGAAGTAATGCGGGATACATGGAGAGGTAGGTCGCGAACGAGAGAGCGAGCATAGAGTTAAATGGGTTGCCGGATATCGCCTTCGCTATGGCGTGTAGGATGGCGCATGTAGTGAAGACATTAGTCGGCCGGGCCATACATGTTGCGATTGTGAATGGGTTAAAGAGAAAGCTGCAAGTCTATCAGCAAATTGTTGAGTATCAGGGTCGGTATGGAATCTCATACATGGCCGCAACGATGTATCCGCTCCACTTCCTGTCCTTGCGAGCCGAGGTGAAGAGTCGCGATGCGCCGGCCTCGCCTGACTCTGCAATCTTGTAAAGCGCGTCGGCGCTTAGTAGGTCGACTATAATGTACAGGAGATACGCGAATATGGGATACGTGGCCGGGTCTGGGAGGAGGGAGAAGAGCGGGAGGAGCAACGGGGCTTGGTGGTAGACGCCGCCATCGTAGGGCGAGACATTATGATTATATAAAAACAAGCCTTCTTGCACTAAAGATATTGTTAGTATCTAAACTTATGAATATCGGGGCTGATTGGCTGTTCTCACGTCTCTTGAAGCTCGTTACAGGAGTCGAAATCTCGACTCGGTCAGTCAGCAGATCTGGTAAGCCAGGAAAGAAAGCGTATAGAATTAGTCGCAGTAGAGTAGCGGCGGTATATAAACCGGCTGTCTCCTGGAAATGCATTTTACCGCGATTCATAATGCAGTTCCATCGTCGAGGATGGTTGTGGTTTTGTTCAAGTCTCAACTTGAAAAGTGGTTGGATGTTGAAGGAATTGAGTTTATTGTTGTACCTAAGTATTCGTTTGGTGTTCGATAGGTACTCGTATTCTCGAAATTCGATAGGAACACCTTAGCTCTTTCCAGCTGGAGGTTTTGCAGGGCTTAGAGCAGGGACGGGTTGTGGGACTATGCGAACGTTAACAGCGTTGCTGGCAGTTAAGCTTATCGATAAAGACGCTAGAACAATAGAGGCTTAGCTCCTTACCCCAGCAAGCGGTAAAGTCTGGCAATTTTGTGGTGGTAGCAAAAAAAAAGTAGAGTGGGGCTGCAACTTTTTTATCTTTATCGAGGTTGTCTTCCAGTCGATAACCTTAGAATCTTCACAGATTGTCCAACTCTCAGTTTTCGACGAAAACGAGCAATTGAACTCAGGTCTCAAAATGGGTAGGATAAAGAAGAAGGGTGAGGCTGGAAATGCCAAAAACTATATTACACGAACACAAGCTGTAAAGAAACTCCAGATCAGTCTTCCAGATTTCCGAAAGCTATGTATATGGAAAGGGTAAGGAAAATACTCCGATCTCTCTGCATTGGGTCGCATGCTTGTTCAATTACTGACCTGGTCTCAGTATCTTCCCGAGAGAACCTCGAAATAAGAAGAAGGCGTCCAAAAGTTCCACAGCCTCAACCACATTCTACTATGCCAAAGACATCCAATATCTTCTGCACGAGCCCTTACTGCAGAAGTTCAGAGACCAGAAGGTTCTTGAAAAGAAGATTTCTAGAGCGCTTGGTCGTGGCGATGTTGGCGACGCAAGCAGACTTGAGCGCAATGCTGCAAGACCCGAAAAGACAGGCAAACCGCGATATACTCTCGACCATGTTATCCGAGAACGATACCCGACCTTTGTCGACGCCTTGCGCGATCTCGACGACTGTCTCTCTATGCTTTTCCTCTTCGCCAACCTCCCATCTACGTCTACTGTCCCTGCTAAGATGATTGCGCGATGCGAACGGTTGTGTCTGGAATTTCAGCACTACTTAATCGTATCCCAGAGCTTGCGCAAGTCTTTCTTATCTATCAAGGGTATCTATTACCAGGCGAGCATTCAGGGCGAAGACATCCTATGGCTCGTCCCTTACAAATTTAACCAGCGAGTGGTAGGAGACGTGGATTTCAGAATTATGGGTACCTTCGTCGAATTCTACATGACCCTTTTGGGTTTTGTCAACTTTAGATTATACACCTCCGTTGGCTTGAAGTACCCACCTAAGTTCGACCAAGCTAAAGATGAGAAAGCTGGTGAGCTTGGCGCCTTCCAACTCGAGGGCAATGCGACTGCCATTACGAATGAAGCCCCTGCGCAGGTGACAAACGGCGACGCGGAGGCTGGACCGGATCCAAAGACCCAGGCTGAAGTTAACAAGCTTATCAAGGAAATGAGAGAAGTTGACGTCGATGGAGAACGCGAGGCTGAAGCGGATAAGGACGAAGCTGCGACTGATGCGATCGACAAATTTGAGCCGGCTGCACCAGGCGGTGATGTTCTGCCTCAACCTACCTACTCGGGTAACGAGCCTGAATCCTTGTTCGCGAACTGCACATTCTACCTGTCTCGAGAAACTCCAAGACAGCCAATAGAATTCATACTCCGCGCATTCGGCTGCAAACGTATTGGCTGGGATGCTGTACTAGGCGAAGGCGCGTACACGACGGACGAGCGCGATCCGTCTATCACACATCAAATCGTTGACCGACCAGTTATACAGGCTAGTGTGCAAGAAGAGGGAGATGGTGAGGATAATCAGACATCGCAGAAGCTCGCAGTTAACCAGAGAATGCCTGGTCGAACATACGTGCAACCGCAATGGGTTTGGGATAGTATAAACGACGGCGAAATGAAACGACCAGACCTCTATGCCCCTGGAGCTTCATTGCCGCCTCATTTAAGTCCATTCGTGCAAAATACCCAAGGAGCATACGACCCAACGATACCGCTAGAAGAGCAACAAACCGAGGGCGAAGCATTGGAGGATAGCGAAGAAGAGGTAGACGAAGACGAGGCTGACGAGGATGAGGAAATGGGAGATAACCTTGCTGTCAAGAGCATGAAAGTTGCTCAGTCCGACGATGAAGATGAAGATAGCGATAATGGCTCATTCGGAGGTTTCTCGGACGATGAGAAAGAGGCCAATGGGGACGACGCGAATGAATCGGAGGATGATGAGCAAGCTGCTGAGCTGCAATACCAACAAGAACTCGAAGCTGAACTGACGGGCAAGCCGATTAAACAAACCCCCTTAAATCCCCAAGCGAAAGCTAAGGTGGAGGCAAGGAAGCGACTCGCGAAACAAGCTAAAGAGGAGGCAGAAGACCTTGAAAGGGCAAAGGGAATGCTTAGCAAAAAGAAGAGAAAGCTATTTGAACAGATGCAATACACCAACAACAAGAAGAGCGCAGAGGACCAGAAGCTCAGGGAAAAGAGGAGAAAACTAGAGAAGCAAAAAGCTAGGGCAAAGGCGTAATGGTTCAGATAGAGGTCTTTCTGGTAGTTATTCTGATAATACTATTACAAGTGTTTTTGCAACGTTTATATGATTGTAGTAAATCTATATGCTATAGGAATCCCCGTGTTGTGAATAGTGACATGTTTCGCCGATTAAGTTTTGCGGCTCTGCCTAAGTCAGGCTGCAAAATTTTTACATCAATTGAAATCTGTGAAACTGAACTTAACTTTCTCATCAATTTGCCCACTTTTCCTCTTTCCATATAAGACTTGCAAAAGCGAGCATACTATGGCATCCGCGGCAGACGAGTCAAATAGTCAAATACCCGGCGAAGATGCCGATGTCTTGTCTGATTCGGAAGAGGATGAGCGGCCTAATCGGTGGCGCGGTCCTAGCACTACGTGGCGGGACTTCAATAGCGAAGAAATCGCTACGGCGACCGCGCTCAAAGAAATTCAGAACAGGGATCTATCCGTGCACCTGTATAATGCGTTCGCGCTGAAGCAAAGATACGGAAGAGCGAAGGAGGGGGTGGCGCTGGATGGGCCGGTGGCTGGCAAGGTAGGTCGATTGATTTTAATCACTGAATAGCTACTATAGTACTTGTCAAGAATCAGTCAACTTTATGACATAGATACTGACGAGCAAGCAAGGATATAAATGCCGCGACGGGACAGCTCGTCCAGCCAGACGAATGGCTGCCCCAGCGGTCATGGACGGCTTGGCCGATGCGCGCGGATAAGGTCCCGCCGGTACAGGATAGCCGGATGAACGACCCGGACGAGCGGTTTACCCTCAGAAAGCCCGTTCGCGAGATGCCGAGTTCTGCACTAGAGGAGATTATCAGCGGCGAGATCCTGAGGAAAGCAAGGGAGAAGTTTAATGCTAGACCCTGGGCGAGGGCTGGCGCGTCTGACGAGGAGGCGGACGATGAACCGGGTGAGGATGAAGAAGATGAAGAAGAGCAGTCGGATGGAGAGACGGTGGCATCGACGTCCGCAAGTGGTAAATCCGGGTCGAAAAGCAGGTCGAGGTCAAGATCGAAATCTGTGAAGCGCGAAAACGCTAGTGGTGATGAAAAGATGGACGTTGATGCACACCCATCCGTATCAAAACCACAAGATGAGCCGGATAAGAAACCTCGTTTGAAGCCGGCGGTATCTACGGACGACGATCTATCGCACAGCCTCTTACGGCCGTCCGTACGACACATACTCGCCCAACTGGACGCAACGCTTATGGTTTTACATAACGTGCAGGACTCCGCGCTCAACTACCAGTCCGACTCTAGCAACTCCGAAGCGTCGGATTCTTCGCGGCGTAGTAGCCACAGCAGAGGCAGAGCATCCAGACCACGCTCGCGCACTCCGGCCGCCGACGGTGTAAAGCGGTCTAAAGGCAGACCCTCGGGCCCTTCATCCCGGACCAGATCTCGCGCACGATCAAGAATGCGGGAGCCGACGCCGACGCCGTTAGCAACCGAGGAAGAAGGCGACGCGCCTAAGAAGCGCACCGGAAGGCCGAAGAAGACGTATCCTCGCCTCGACGGCGAAACTGACAGGGAATTCGCTATTCGCATCGCTAGGATCCGCAAGCAACCTCTCCCCGTCTTCTCCGACGAGGAACCCGGCCCTGAACCAACTGCAGATGGCCGTGGAAGGAGAAGAGGAAGAGCAGAAGCTAGATCAATAGACAGCAGCACCTCCAGCGACGCCGACGGCGACGGCGAAGAAACCGCCGGCCCCAGCACCACCGCGCGCCCGCATCGACGCAAGCGCAAGCTCCCCGCGGAAAAAGAAGGAAAAGCCACTCGCACCCCCTCCTCATCATCCGCCTCCACCGCCGCGAGCAAAAGCAGCAGACGCCCGCGCATCGGCCTACGCGACTGGCGCGACGTCCTCGGCGCCGCGGCGCTGTCGGGGTTCCCTCCCGCGGCCCTGGACCGCGCGGCGCGACGGTGCGCGGATTTGTTCGCGCAGCGCGCTTCGCTGGTTACGCTTCCGGAAGTGCCTGCGTCTGCTTCTGCTTTGTCAGCGAGGAAGACGGCGGTGGGGAGGGAGGTTGTGTATGGGCCTAGGATGGGGTATCCGCCTTTGCTGGATCTGGATGAGGATGAAGATGGGGGTGGGGATGGGGACGAGGGTGGTGGAGGGGAGGGTAATGGGGGGAGAAAGATGAGAATGGCGATACGTACACGAGGGGGGAGTTTGGCGCCGAGGAGCGTTGTATCCGGTGACGAGGAGGGGGACGAAGCTAGGCCCGAGGAAAGACGGACTCGGAGCCGGAGCGTCTCGCGGACTCGTGCGCGCAGCCGTCCGCGCTCGGCGTCCGCGCCAGGCTCGTTCGTGTGCGCGGTGAAAGACTGCCCGCGGGCCGCGGACGGGGAGGGGTTCGCGTGGCGGACGAACTTGCTCCGGCACCTGAAGCTCGTGCACGGCTGGGCTCCTCCGACTTCGACGACGTCGGGGTCGGAGGGATTACCAGGTTTGGCGGGAGAGGAGATGACGGCGGAGGAGGTGGATAGCGAGGATGAGATGTACGGCGCGGTGCACGTCGATGGGTTCCTTAAGCCGATAAGGATGAGGTCTGGCTGGAGGGCGGCGGATTCGTGGAGGAGGGCTAGGAGGACTGGGTACGGGGGTGGGGTTGTGGAGGGGAGGGGGAGGAGTAGGAGTAGAGGGAGGAGTAAGGGGAGAGGTGGGAGCGAGGCGGATTATGATGGGGAGGGCGATGGGGATGGGGATGTGAGGATGGGTGGGAGTGGGTTTGATGGGTGAACCTTGGATGGGGATGAGATTTGCGTTAAGGGCATAGGTCTACTGGATATCTTCCTATTTTCATGCCCATACTGTCTATATGCTCATGTCTCCTGAAGTTCCTTCTCACGATTCATCATATTCAATTATCTTTTGTCTCGTTATTACAAACACCCCTATTAAACATCCCCATCAAACAACCCCTCACGCCTTCTCTTTAGCAGCAAACTGCCTCTCAACCTCATCCGCAAAATCCCCTATCGTGTCAAACCGCCACCCAAACGCAACCTTATCCTTCAACGCCTCATAATCGCCCCCGACGCCCCGTCCCGTCCTCTTCTCCCCGCCCCGCGATATCCACACACTCGGCAACCCCAGCTCCTTCGCCGGCACATGGTCCGCCGTCAAGCTGCGCGCGACATGCAACAGCTCGCCCTTCTCCCAATCGACGCCCAAATCGCTCCTCAAATGCCCAAACAGGTACTCGAAGTTCTTATGCGAAGGCTTGTAAGCCCCGATATCCTGCGCCGTGTACACGGCGTCGAACCTCGCCGGCGCGAGCTGCTTGTCCACTGTCGCGCCGATGTTCTGGTTATCCACGTTCGACAGGATTGCCAACTTGTAGTGTTTGGCTAGTTTCTGCAATCCGGACACCGTGTCTGGGAACGCGGCCCAGGTCCCGGGGGCGTTGCCGAACGGCTCGGCGAAGCTGTCGGGCAGGCCCGACAGCGCGAGATCCGAAGTCGCGAACGCGGTTATGGCTTCGGCTAGCAGCTCGTTGTACGGCAGCGTCGGGTGCTCGCGCTCGTAAGCGCTGGCTTTATCGTTGAGGAGACGCATCGCTTCGAGCGGCGGGTCGGTGTTGAGGGGGTGTGTGGCGGGAAGTTGCGAGGTTAGCAGGCGCATGGTGTTGAGGAAGCCGGTTTCCCAGTCGATGAGGGTGCCGTAGCAGTCGAAGCTAGGTAGAGTTTGGGTTAGTAGTGGTTTTACGCAGGGGATTGGTGATGTATGTAGGTGGGTTAAGAACGGAAGGGAGGCTGTCTTTACCTTAGAGCTTTGAAGCTTGTTAGGTCGGGGTACTTCTTTTCGGACGCCATTGTTCCTCCAGTCTGAGAGTTTCTGAGAATTGTGAAGCTATTTGGAATATTAATGGAGTTAAATTCGTGAATTTGCGGTCGATTGATGCGGTATTTCGAAATCCGATACCATCATTCGGATATTCCTACATTTTCAGATTTGCTTGCGTCACTGGCACTTTTATGTAGAACCTGACATTACATCACCCTTGGCGAATAAGGGGTAGGTGATTGCCCGAAAGGTCGAACCCCTCACGACAATCTCCAGAATTTCCTAACTTTATTCTAGATGATGTCTTTAGAAATACGGAGCAGCGAATCGTAGATCTGACTTTTGATAGCAATTCAAAGAATTGCCGTTTTGGGTAAGTATTGAGTGGGTACCCGAGTCTTTCGGAGGGAGTGCATGACGACAAGGGCGTAGATGACTGCCGGAAAGCGGAGTCCGGCGTGGGCTTTGAACTTCGGCGCTTCTGGATAAATCACCTGGTGAGTGTAAATAAAAATATTTCGCGAATCTTGCGATGATACGAAAACGAATACCTATGAATTATTAGAGATATTATCATTCCACAGATAGCGAATCTTTAATCGCCAATTGGGCCTTAGACTCTCCGTAGAATGTAGCAAAGTAGCTGAAGTAAATTTTCCCAGGACGATCACTGCTTCTGCTCAAGTAGCCACTTCACACCCTTAACAGTATCCTCCACGAACTCGCGACTTTTCTCAAGTTGAGGCCAATTCGTCCAGAAATAATGACCAAACCCCTTATACAGATCCAACCGCGTCTTCACACCCGCCTCCTCTCTCAACACCCTCTCATAAATCAAACCCTCGTCCCTCAGAGGATCCAACCCACAGATCTGAAAATACGCCGGCGGAAGCCCACGATGTCCGTTTTCCATCCCGCCGTATAAGAAAGGAGTGATGCGCGGATCAGTCCACGGTGCTTTCAGGATCCTGTGTAGTTGTTCGGCCCACTGTGCACCGGACTTGATCTTGAGCACCGGGTCGATGTTGGTGGTGACATCCGGATGCGAGAGGTACTCCTGGCGATATCGTGGCGAGATTAGTGATGGTGGGGTGAAGCCCATGATTGCCGGTACACAGAGGTACTGTCCTGTCAATGGCGGGTCGAGCTTTTCGTCCCGTGCGATGTGTGCGAGAACGGCAGTGATATTGCCTCCGGCCGAACCACCACCAATGATGAAGCCAAGAGATGGGTCTGCGCCGAGGGACGTCGCGTTCTTAGCTGCCTAGTGAAGGGGGCAGAGTGGTGAGCTAGCGAAATAATACTGCTAGGGCAGGCTCTTAAAACCTACCCATTGTAATGCATCCCAACTGTCGTCGACCCAAGTCGGGAACGGGTACTCGGGTGCAAGCCTATCATACCCATCCGTTTAGCCTTCTCCGGTTACTGCAAGGGGACATATATTGTCTCTACCTCCAGAACATCTTCGTTCCTGCTGAGGACCATTTGACGAACTCACTTACCGATAATCGACATTCACGCAGATAGCGCCAAGGTCCCGACTAAAGAGCCGGCAGTTTGTCTCCTCGTCGCTTATATCGCCCATGCTGAACCCGCCCTCATGATACATGACAATAAAGGGGCTCCCTTGCGCCGGCTTCTCGACCGGGCGATAAATCCGCACCGTGATCTCCGCGCCGTCGCGAACAGTGATCTTGCGATCTTCCTCGCTGACCTGGTCCGGTATCGGACCGGGAATGTAGCGGAGGTGATGCTTTTCGCGAAGCGTAGCGGCCCGGTGCGCTCGGTGCGCCGAATGAGAGTCGTCGCCGTAGTACGGGTCTGAAGGTTGTGGATCCCGGACTGGAAATCGGGCTAGTGCCTATTCCCGCATCGGCGCCGTGGCCGTGAGTCAGGGACGGGGTAATGCTATGAGACATTCCTAAGCGAGATAGAGACTCACGTCTACCATGGCTGGGTCCATGACGCCGTATGATAGGAGTTCTTCTTCGGTGCGGGGCGCCATTGTGAATACTGTCTATAAGAACAGAAAACGGGTAATGTGATTCTAAGAAGAGGCTGAAACATAATACATATCAAGTACCTATTGTAGGTATAAATGCAGGATAAAGTATGTAACCCTAAGTGCCGTTGTGCGCGGATGCGCAATGTCGTCATCTACGGCATAGACGCCTCCAGAACTGGAGGTTTTGAAATCTGAAAATGGCATCCCACGTGACCTCTCACCCCATCAGAATAGAACACGGTTGACAACTTTGATCATTTTGAAACCATTATCTTTACCTAGATAATTCTTCAAATGTAATATCTTAGCTTGGTTATGCGATGCAAAGTATTAATATGATTACCTGTGCGTCGTTGTTACCAAGAGATCTTAAAGCACAGGAGTGTCGCTGGCTAATCAGGGAGTAGGGCTTCTGTGGCGCAGAATTCGAAAGCTGGAGGGACGATTTGAACTGGAGTGCGTCAGCTTGTAGGTTAAGTTTCAATAGCTACCTATAGCTTGAGCTTTTATACATAAAGTTAAATCGGGACAAAACTTTAGTCGGGGCGACTACCTAGGTAGATTAAAAGGCGAAGAGCTCCCAGTACCCAAAATGCAATTCCTCCTCTTAATCAGTGTTCATGACACTGGCTGTTCTTTTACATTGACAGCCAATGATGAAAACTTGTCATAGAGAGCTCTCGCAATGGAAAGAGCGTATGAGATTTGTCATAAGCAGCCTGGATCTCGCCGTAGCCGCGGAGGTATCGCAGGACGCTCAGTTTCGAGGCCAAGCAAAGCCATTCTTTCGAATATTTACTTGACTTACCTACCTACTTGTATAATCATTGGCATCCCAGTTCCAATCGTTGATGGGTAAGTTTGAAAACCAAATCCCATAATGGATATTGTAATTGTGACGGTCCGCACCTCCTCAGTGTGGCTTGACTTCTGGGTGTGGCTTGACCCTTGCGGGGTTTGCACTTTCGGTGGCTAGAGGAGATGGCCCGTGCGCATCACCCAAGGCTATCTTAGTTCCTGTTGTGCCACGCATTTTCTTGTAGATCTTTTCCTCTTTAATCTTAGATAGTCTGGCAACCAATATGAAACGCTTTGCCACATGCAATGAATTGGACCATCACACATATGGGGTGGGAACACGTCTAGGATGTTTTATGTATTGGTTGTTGGAAATTTTAGCGTGAAAGGAGAAGGTAGCTGGGCATTGTTAGTAAATGCATTAGAGCACCGGGCATTTGTACGAGAGGAATAGTGTTGTGTTTTGCTGTTTCCCCGCAGGTGATAGGCTAGTGTGGCTTATTCCTATATCTGAGCACCTGCCTTGCTCTGCTTGCTCCCAGGAGAAAAGGATCGAAGTGTCAAACGCAGAGTTCTTAGTACGTACCACGTAGTGGATAAAGGTATACGCCAAAGGACCTTGGACCTTTTCGAACCATTACTAAAAATCTAAACGAAGGAAAGCACATATCGAAACGTTATCAACAATCGGTTTGTTTGGTTGGTCTTCTCCGCTAAAGTTTCTACGTGCATGATCGAATCAAAAAGTGCATGCATATGATTGGTTTACTACTTCCTCCTTTCACGCTAAAATTTTCAATGACCTATCCTACCATAGGCACACCTTTAGACCGAATGCGAGGATTGTGAGATGTCATGTGGCATCGACACTCAAGCCGCGTAGCGAATCTAAGAGGGCAGCGTGGACAAGGGTATTTCAACAAAACGCCCTGCTCATTCCTGGCCCCTTTAAGCCTAGCAAATGTCGACGAGAGTTTATCAATGCCTGGATGCACATTTCTCTTGTGCTTCTCCATCTCCTTGAGGGAGCCGAATCCGATCCGCGCTGCCGGACAATCTTCTTCTTCGCACCTGAATGGCCTGTCGTGGCGGTCGTAGTGCTGCTGCCTTAATGTTTGGGACTGGAAACCTTCATGAAAGTAGTAGCACGATACCTTCTGGCATTTGAACCAATTCTCACCGTAGAAAGCTACCAAGGATGCATTCTCGGCATCTTTGTTTGCGCCTGATATTTTGACTGTTTCTAGAATATGTCGGTTTTGTCTCAGACTTTTTCCTAGGGATGATAGGCTGATTTCATCCCTTCTGTCATCCATTAAATGTTTCAGAGTCTCAGCATGTCTCCAGATAGTCATCGTGATCGACTCGTTATCCTCAGATGGAGTTGGCAAACCGTCCCGGAAGCGATCGGCGAATACTGTCGCTGCACTTCCGATTTCCTTGCCGTTGTCAGGCAACTCTCGTTGAACTGGTTCTGATTCGGAAAATAGAGCGAGGAAATGATCAGTCCAGTGGGCGGCGGCGTAGTCTTGAAACGCAAAGGATCCTTTTTTGACAAATTGGTACAGCTCATCATCTTTTCTCTCCCCAAAGCACTCGAACGTTAAGTAGCAAAGACAGAGAATTGCCATAGAATGGTTCGCCTTCAATAGAGGTGTGTACCCTAAATCCATGATATATCTAACAAAACCCATTAGCGCCTAGGTACTTTACTCCCCATGTTTTCGATTCCAATCTTACAGAGATGCTGTGACATGGACAAACTCGACTCGATCACCGGATAGTACTTCAACTAACGAGCCGCAGATTTCCGACACGTCAGAGTCTCTGGGTAATCGCCGGGCATGGTCAACGGCAAGATCAGCTAGGTCGATCGAGATGGCTGCTTGGATTTCTCGCCATCGTAAAGGTCGCCTTACGCATACCATCCACGAAAGGATTTTATGGGCGATTTCCGTTTGATTCCTGTTTGGGTTAATCTCGATCCTGTGCAGATTTCGCTCATAGCTGTTGCCTATCAGCTTATACACTATCAATAGCTCTTTTTCTACTCATTTTACTCACGCTTCATCGAGACCTGTCGGAAGGCGGTTAAATTCTTCATGGAGACAATGAAGAGATGGCTGCCCTTCTAGGTTGGTCATCACAAGTTTGGCATACAAGAACATCCCTATTAGGTACTGACTCAGTATGTCTTCAGATAGCCTAGTAGTTTCGGGGGGTGGGGGTCTACCGTCAGCTCTGTCGAGCACATTCTTTTGAATATATATCCGATCCGCTGCATCCAGCTCAAACTTCTGTTGCACTATGCTAGCTCTATGTTCGATATACACCTCCAAATCTTGTAATGTGTCTCGATGATCGACTTTAACTCTTGTTCCCATCGAAAGAGCTCGTCTGATATCTGACTCATCGCGACTCGAGATGAGCAGCCGAACTTTTCCGGGCTTGCTACTATCGCAAAAATCAAGCATTTCTCTGAGATAATCCAGGGTCAATTTTCTCTCATTCAGGTCACATTCATCGATACCATCAATAACTAAGAAAGCCTGGGGAATATTTTGTAGCATGGAGCGAAGGAGCTTTTTACAAAGCTTGGCTGAGTGTAGGGTAGTTTCACCACTCATAATTGCCTCATCATAATAATACGGCATAAGGTGGTCTTGTTGATTGACTAATTGGCTTAGCAGTCCCCTCAGAATTGACACGAAGTTACTCTTATTAGGATCTCGATACTTGCAATAAAAATATGCCGCGGGTCCGAGGTGCTTTTCTTTAATCTCATCCACAATTACGGATGTGAGCACGCTTTTGCCTGTAGGTACGGGGTATTAGTAGGCAAATAGACGCAAATGGTTAGGTATTCAGTTATGAGAAAACTCCCCTAGTCCGGCTATGCCGCTTAACCAAAGAATTGAAGATTTAGGCACTTGAGGTGCTATCCAAGCCTTTACTTCATTATGCTCAAGAATCCATCGAGCTGTCCGTCTGTTTGTGGCATGAAATTGCTCTTCTCGGACGGAAAATAATGACTCATGGTCGAGAATGAACGTCGACGCCGCAATCCACTGCGTCACAAATATCTTCTTTTCTGAAGCACGATGAGCCCTAGCTTGATTATATTCTTCTTGAGTCTTAATCCTGTCGGACTCATAGTTTTGAATATGGATATGATTCGCATGACTTTCGACGAGAGCCTTCTGCCGTTTGAGATCGCCGAGAATATGTTGAAACCGACTATTGAAATCCTTCCAAAGGGATCTGAAAAAGGTACGTATCGCTATACACCTGTCAGCGAAAGAAAATCAAAATAGCCTCCACTGCTCTTGGTCTTACGCGATTGTCCGAATATGCGCAACGCTCGAATATGGAAGTCAAGGATGTCAGACCAAATGCATCGAAGTACTGTTTGCATTTGGATATTGTCCTTGAATATGACCTGGTAGCCCCCAAGTAGGGGGATGCTATCAGATATGAGCTGATATGCATCAAGAAGCGCATCAAAGGACTCAAGCCATGTGGTGGTAGTCTTTGTACGAGGTGCCTACCTGTCAGCCTTATGAATTTACAGCCGAAGAATATGCAGATACATACCAAAAGAAGAAGCTTCATCGGACCCCATATGAATGCAAGAAGATTTGTAACGTTCAGAAAAATCTCGACTACTTTCCCAAATTGCTCCATAGCTTCCAAGAAGGATCGGATCCTATCCATGTGTACCATCTGCTTCTGGGCTCTCTGCTTTGCTTGGATGGCTAAGATGGTTACTTTCAGATCATCGAGCGTGGTCACTTTGAACTGAGCTAGTTCAGAAGGAGTCAGCTTATTCTTGAAAGCCGATAAAGCCTCATCGAACCCGCTTTGGAGAGAGAGGCTCCTAGTTGTAGGTGGCGAAATTAATGACATCTTCGAACCTTGCGTCTAGAAATGGCAGATTTTGCTTTCTTGAGAAAACCTGATGTCCATGCTTGGTGAATAGCAAGCGAAAAATACCTAGGTAACATTCATGAAAAGAAAACAAGAGATCAGTAGCATAGAAGAGAGAAGAGTTACTCCGCCCCCCCTCCGCCCTCCTACGCCCACCAATATCGTTACACGGCATTATGCGAGAAGCATCTTTTAAGTATCCCACGCGGCCTGTAAGACCCACTGGCACCCATGAATTTTAACTATGATTGGTTAAACATTATATTACAGGCTGTAAAACGTGGATTTGTAGCTGCAGTAGCCACAGTGACGACCGGACGTGAGGCTGCCTACGTAGACTGCTCAAGTTCCTCATTCTCAGGAAAAGTAACTCGACGTGTCGTTAAGAAGAATCTACTAGTATCTCGACTGATGCTATGCTCTCAATTATTATTTTAGTTGAGAGATATGTAATATCGACCAACTCTCTATCAGGCTTTGACTTTCTAACCTAAATTGTGAATTGGGTATTATGATGGCTAACTATCATAATGAACTAAAAAATCAGGAAGGAAATCTAGAATATGGTCTCCTGTTGGTCTCATCAATCGACACGATAATTCAACGTTGCTTTCTTCGCTAACCAGACCCTACGTAGACCATTTGCAGATCCTAATGTTTCTATCTCAGGCCCGAATGTGATATGGGAGCACACCATTCTCCCTGAACTGCAGCCATATGAAAATTTCTTTGAGGGTGAAAGCCCTATAATTGGCACTGATGGCCTCGGAGAGTGGTGGAACGGCATGAAACAGTGGGCAGATGAATCATTCCAGCTCAATTGGCTCGATGATGCTATGCTACAAGACATCAATATTGAAACACTGGCTGCTGGTGGCGTTCGATTCTGTTGCTATGGCATGGTTAGTATCCTTGTTACCTCCGCTCGCATAGAAAAGGTAACTAACTGACTGGATAATTAAGATACCAAACGCTGTTGTTAAGCTTGTGGGAAATATGCCAGAGATTGCTAATAAAATCGACCCAGCGCAAGAATATCAATCTTTCGACGTATCAAAATACGCAAATTATTTCATGTTAAAATTTCCGGATGGTAGCATCTTTGCTCAAGTGAGTGAACTAGTCTCTCGAGGCCTCACTGACTTGCAGGAATATAAGTCGGTCGAGATTAGGGCTTTTGCCGAGACAAATCGGATTCGTCAGGTATGCTCACGAGCCAAGAGGCCAAATGAAGCGACTCTGAAAGTTGAGATCAACATATACGGCGCAGTCAACGATGCGAAACCTATTGGAAACAGACTGAGCTCTGCGAAGGTGTTCCTCCAAGACCCAGACCATGGTATCCAAGATGTTGAATATCGGAATCCGCACGTCATACAGTTTCCTGGCATTGAAGAGCCCCCGCCCCGTAACACTAGGGAAGGGTTTCTTGCGGACCCGTCAAAGACCAAAACTACCGCTAATGACACAGAGGAGGATTTCGGATTTACAATTTCAACCGTATATCATTCTCTAACGCGGTTCCGGAACCTAGAGAGGACCCGAGGCAGACATATTACTACCCAGTTACTACCGTAAGTCAATAGCCATATAAAACCACTTGGTTCTTAACACTAGCTAATTAAAACCCTGCTTTCAAACGGGCTGTCTAGTCATCAAGAGATGGCGCTCTCTTTTATGATGCAGAGGGAGTTTGGCCCAATTTCGCCTGAGTTCAGCTTTTGGACTCTTGAGAAAAACATTATAACACCATTGTATGTGAGAACTAGGTAGGACTTGTGATATGTGTGACATCTCTAACCTTGATATCACAGATATCGTCACAAGTTAACGCATGCTGAATTGGCCGAACTCCCCGACGAGTTGGGTGGTGGCATTCTCGCAGATGATATGGGGATGGGGAAGTCGTTGAGCACTCTAGCACTTATCACTACAACGCTCGAGCAGGCTCAATCATGGTCCCAAGAGACGCCAGGCTCACCTAGAGACGTCCGCACTAGAGCCACTCTTGTTATTGTCCCTTCTACCCGTAAGTATTGCAGCAACAATAGGGACTTTAACGTGCTGAGAAAAGATATAGTTATCATGAACTCATGGCTCAAAGAAGTTCAAACGTGAGTACCGTACCTAGAGATGATGAAATCTATTCCTGCAACTGATTACATCAGGCATGTGGACAAATCCATCAGCATTGCCAAGTATTACGGAAAAGGCAGAAACAACGATATCAACGACTATTTGAACTATGACATCGTGTTTACCACTTACCATACCATTGCTTACAGCATGAACCAGAATAATGGCATCGTATTCCATATCTCATGGTTCAGAGTCGTACTTGATGAAGGTTTGCGTTTAGTCATTCTAATTCACTACTGAGCCTTTTGACTTATATTAGTTGGTAGCCCACATGATCCGCCGACGGGAGACGACGTTATACCAAGCAGCCAGTCAGCTTTCTGCAAAGTTTCGGTGGTGCCTAACAGGAACTCCAATTCAGAACCACCTTGAGGATGTCGGGTCACTCCTAGCATTCCTTCGTGTCAGTGAGCTTGAGAATAGGGCCGTATTTAGGAACAACGTCATACTACCATTCACCGATGGTATTGCCTCAGCCGCCAAGAATTTGGCCTTTCTCCTCGACTGCGTATGCCTTAGGAGAACTCAGGACCTCCTACACTTGCCTAATATAACGGAGAGGTACCATTACATTACTTTGAATGAACAAGAAAGACAACAATACGATGATACACTTGAAAACATGGCCAACTTCATCAGGGAGAAAACGCGGATGAAGAAGGGGGAACGTGACCATTTTGGCATTTTCCAGGCCCAACTTCAGCTTCGCCTTCTATGTAACCACGGCACGTTCCAGATACCTTTCACAATTCGACATTCTCGAGACAGAAAAGTAGAGCGAGAAGACTTCCTATATTCTCTCGGCACAAACGCCGAGATCACCTGCTCAGTCTGTGGTATTCCAATCCCCGTCTTCGATGTAGTTGGAGGTTCTAGCCAGGACCATCCTTGCAAGCATAAACTTTGCCAAGAATGTCTTTCACGGAATGGACAAGACACAGAATTAAGAGGCAGCACTACTATGTCAGCATGTCCTTTATGTCGCAAGGTCCTAGAAGATAGACCTCCGCTCGAGGGCCAAGAATCATTGGAGGAAGTAGGGAGCAATCACGACGGTTACTTTAATCTAACAGGGTTTTCATCAAAGATACAGGCGCTCATGGATGATCTAGCAGAAAACTCCAGCAGTGCGAAGAGGTAAGACCACCTCTTAATTTCCAATCTCTTAGGATAAACGCTGAGGAAACTAGTATCATATTCTCTGGCTGGACTAGGACCCTGGACTTGGTATCCGTCCATCTCGGAAAGAGACACATACGTTTCCAACGCATAGACGGCGATCAATCTCTCTCACAACGCCAGTACAATATGGATAGATTCATCCAAGACACAGATACCCCTATTCTCTTAATGAGCACGGGAGTAGGAGCTTTGGGGTAACCCGAATCAAAATGCATTTTAAAGGCTGGTTTGACTAATACTCGCAGTCTCAACTTGACGGTGGCGAACCATGTCTACATCCTTGAACCCCAGTGGAATCCGAGCGTGGAGAGCCAGGCGATTGGCCGCGTGTCCAGATTAGGTCAAAACAAGCCCGTTCTAGTAACCCGGTACATCGTTCGAGGGACAGTTGAAGTCGTAAGTTTACCCTCTAGTATGTTTGAAGATAGGCAGTATCATAAGGCTGACCGACGCGTTAGAGCATGCAATCGCAACAGATTCGGAAAGTAGACCTTGCAAAGGTTGGATTCCAAAACGGCGATTCAGAAACTCCCTAATGCGCAGTGAAGGATGGAGTTCTAGACCTCAAAAGTTCAACGCAAGGTGCATTTCCAGATCAAAATTGCACACAATTCTATTTAGGTAGATCTAGGAGGTGATTTATTTGATAAGCCAATTTTCAAGAGACTCTGAAGTCCCTAGGTATTTATGTAGTGGCCTAGTTGAAACTAGGTATAGGGGTTGATGAATAGCTTAATATCTATTTCTAGTTGAACCCAGCTTATAAATTACGCTGGGATATAAGTAAGGAAGTTGCTTACATTATTTAAGAATTTAGTGTCCAATCCACTACCTGGTACCTAGGCTAAAACAATCGAGGAATAGAAAAGGGGTAGGGTAACTATCATAAGTCCGCCGACTGCGATGCGATTACCATAAACATGCGATCGTCGGGACGGACACTGTCACGATGCAGACTTCGTAAGCAAGTAACTAAGGACGATTTAGGGCTGGGAGCTTTAAACTCTTCTTCCCTAGGATCGTGATAAAAGGGACGTTCTAAATTATGTTACCTAAACTCTGGGGCAACCTGTTGTCAATATAAATTTGCAATTTTACGCGATAATTATATATACAGATATGCCGTATACCCTTAGTTATTTTTATTCTTCTTGACCTCACAACAATAAGACCCAGCGACAATTTTTTGTTTTGTTTCTTTAACATCCTTACAGTCCTTTCTATTACTACTCCGAACTTTTGTAAAAAAAAAAAAAAAAAAAAAAAAAAAAAACCTATGTTTAAGAAGATAACCTAATAGCCATTAAGTTGTCTACTCATTATCTAGCAAGTCCCCAAGGTTAAACAACCACTGAGGTCTGCGTGCTTCCTTCAACTTCCTCTTCTCCTTGGCTAATTTCTTGCGTTCTCGACGCTGAGCCTTCTCCTCTGGCGTTTTCTCTGGCCGAAGTCTTTTGCCATTCTTCCTCGTCTCCGGATTAAGTAGGACCCGTTCCTTTATTATATGATCCTCGAAGAGAAACGAGAGAGATGGTTGGTCCTGATCCGGAATACGCCACGCCTTCGCGATCGTTTTAATGGAAGACAGTGTTACTTGAGTAGATGGCGTCGGCTTAGACTTGGGCTTGTCGTCGCGGTAGTTCCAGTCCCGCACGGCAGTCATCAACAATGCATGCAAAGTAAATCGAGCATCGTTGCCGGCAATGTGCAGGTCTTGCCATGGGAGCTTTAAGGCGTCGAGAATTTTTGCCAGCGAGTATCGATAGTATGTCTGCAGAGGAAACTGAGCAACTTTTAAGACGTCGAGGTGATATAACGGGCGTATGCCGAGGCGGAGTCCTTCCAGGTATATGCAGTCGGCCGCGCCGCCTCCATATGTAACAAGTACAAAGAACCGATCTTTGATCAACCTCTGCAAATACGTCTTGACTTTATCAGCTTTGATCTGTCTTGTCTCACCGAAGAGAAATTTACTAGATCGGTAGCTGAGATGGTTGGATTGCCCAACCTGAAGCTGGTGCGATTTGATAAGATTTTCCACATTTCCAAGCGCAGACCTTGTTTTTGCAGCAACTGAAATAGTAGTCATATAAAACTGTAAACGTCGTGTATCTAGAATGGATATGCCAACTAGGCATGGACTATTCTCGGCGCATTTAAAGTCTCTGGGGCCATCGACATCGATTGAAACAAATAAAATATCTTTCAGCGAAGAGTTAGACAGCGGTGGCCCTAGTCGTATTTGGGAGGGGTTTTCGCCTAAGCCAAGAAGATGTCGAAAGACTAAAAGCTCTTCTCGAAGCAAACCTGTGTGTTTCGGAGCGCCGCATGACGGATCCTTTGCAGCTTTGGGCAGCATCATGGTTATTTTGCCAATAAGATGATATAATTCAATTTCATATGTGTCATATCAGGCACTCTAGGCGACCTTAAATGCTTAATAAAAGTAGCTGTTTCTGGATAAAGATGTTAGGTACGCGTGCCGGGATTTCTCGAGACCGAAGACCACTCGCTCTGGGCAGGAATGCTTGTTGGGGCATGCTGATTTTATTAGAGGCAAGCTAATTGCGAGTTAAACTTGTCGATGCAACACTTTTTATTTCATAAGATTTGCGGTGACGTTGAGGTTGAGTTAACGGAGAAACCTAAGACTCACAGCCGTGTCGATGGTATCTAACCATATCTACTACAAAAGTATGTACCATTATGATTGGATGCAGTGGCAGTTTAGTCTGCAAGGCAGAGTTTAAGGCGGACACTATTAGCCCAAGCGTTAATTCGGCAGTATATAAGTCAAGTCACATTCTTAAACTACTATCTCGTTCCTTCTCCTTCTCCTTCTTACGCCCGGCACCATTTATATGCAAAATAACCTCAAGATTTCTGTATGATTTCGTGTTTTATGTACCTAATCCATCCTACAGAACGGCCCCTAGGGTAAAGTATCAGGTTCGAAAGGTCGAGTGCTGATGCTCTTACCGAAATAACTTTGTCAATGCTCCTTGCCAGGGACCAGGGACCTCTTCCTGTGGCATTTACCAAGTGCGGTGCCTGAAACGGTATTCCGCATGTGGTACACAGACTGCCCTCAATCGCTCCACGTGCCTAACGCGTTCTTGGTGGCCGGATCGTCCTCGCCTGTGGCAGTAGTGCCAGCGGATTTTTGCGTCCGTAAGTACTTCGCCGTCGATGACGCACGTGATGATTCTTCTGACGTAGCTACACATCTGTAATATATCTTAGGTTCTTGTTGTTGTTGTATTGGTTTTCTGTCTTTTAATCTGTTTCTTTTAAAAACAGGCCTGTAATTACAAGCTATGTATATGTATTTTTTTAATGTCACACGATACCTACTGCGCTTCTAGGGCAGTTCAGGTCGTGACTACTAGGTTGGTGTCACAATTACCATTTACGGGATCGATAACTTAGATATGTTCTCTGGTGATGGTAAGTAGTGACTAGGTACTATTACGGGTGTTCATCGTGATCGTATCTTGACTCAGGGGTAATGCTACGGCCAGCCTTTAAGTGTTAACTGCCACAAAGTGGTATCAAGAGGCTCGCAACTGAATAAGGGAATACTGACCGTACTGATTCTTGAACCATTATAAAATTCCTTAAGGAAGAAGCTCCCTTTACACTTATGTAGCGGTGCTATACTAAAATGTCGCTACTAACCTCTCCTCTATAACAGCCCCTAACTGGTAGGTAGCCAAGCCAGAATGCCTCTGACTTTTAGATAACCTCTCGATTAAGACTTTGATAGCAAATCCATAAAACGCTTAAACCTAACATGGAAAAGCCTACGACTATTCGACGTACCAGATTATGAACCACAGCAACGTTGTATGGAACCAGCCACAAGGTGTTTAGAACATCAAAATTGCCTCGATAATCAAACGATACGCCTTAATACACGCCTTTGCAACATCCTACAAGAACGAATATCAACCAGTCCACCTATACACCCATAGAAAACCCGAATTTCTGTGAAGCGACCAATCTAATTACCCCACGGCTCAAGACACGCAGTCCCTTCCTTTCTACGAGCAACTTCTCACAGCCCACCATCCCCCCCCTCTCCCCTGACCCAAAATCACACAAACCGGCGAAACCCATCCGTAACATGCCCCTGCACCTCCCACTCCTCCGCCGCCAACCGTTGCGGCCCCTCCGAATATGGGCCACAGAACGGATCCGTCCTAACCTCCTGGCGACACGCGTAAACCGTGTACCTGCCATCCTCGTCCTCGCCGCACAGCAGGAGGCAATTATCCCCGTCGAGCCAGTACGACACGCCGTCTCCCTCGTGATGGGGCCGCTTCTTGATAACCTTGGTCCCGCGGTAATCGACCACCATGCCGAGCGTCAGCCAGGGAGCCTCCTCGTTGAAGAAGGCCATGACTTGCAGGTTCGCCGCCGCGGCGCTGTGGTACGTGCCCACGACGCCGGTCTCGCGCTCCGGCCACGGGCCCGGGCCCGTACGCGCGAAGCTGACTACGTACACGGGCGGTATGCCGCCGTTGCTGTTGCCGCTGTTCGAGGTGGCTCTGGGATTATGTTGCGGCTTCATGACGTCCTTGTACATGGCCTTTGGGTAGATTTTCTTGAGGGACTGCAGCGGAGTCGGTTCCTTGTTAAGTACGGATCTAGCCGCAGGTCTAGCCCCGCGTCTTCTCACGGGAGCGGTCATGAGGGCGGGCACGGGAAGAGCATTATTGACTTGTCTCCTCGGCTGTTCCTCGAACCTCGGGACCGACGCGAGGTCGAATATCCTATCCCCGGTTTGCTCCACTTTGGCGCGTTTGGGAACGAGTTCGGGCAACTGTGCCTGTGCCTGAGCCCGTGCGGCTAACCTTTTCTTCGGGATTATTTTCACCATTTTCTATATTCCTAGTGAAAATGCTTTTTATTTTTGTGTGTGTATCAGCTTACGTAGATTTCAGGACAATTGTAAGATACAAAATTAGAGGCGCGTCTGTGAAGTTCGTGTCTTAGTTCGCGCGTTTGCCAATGTTTTAAAACGTCATGAGTCAGGGAGTGCCTAGTGAGAGTAGTGCCATATACTAGCCCGTGCTTCATCCGTGTTTAATTAGTTCCGCTCACGTGGCGACAGATGCTACCCGAAATGAAGCTACTATGAATTACGGGAAAGAAGTTCTCTCGATTTCTATCAATATCATTGAGGAGTTTTATAAATTATTAATTTTGGACATGTGCAGCTGCTTGGATTATGTAATTACTTTGAGGATGAAAATGTACATAAGGGATAAGGGGTAATGCTTACGGCCGCCACGATTTAAGCCACTTCGGATGGTGAAGCCACATAAGCCCCTTTTACCCCTATTACGTAAGAATGGAGATCCAAGGGATATCAAAAGGAATGGGTATTAGTAAAAGTTACAATTGCTCTATCCATGCATTTCTAATAGGCATGCTTCCTAATCATTAATTCCCTTTTATTGCCCTACAACACCACCTGCAGCCCATTGTCCAAAATCCGGTCCTCCAGGTTGCGGGAACAATCCACCATGTCCTTGTGGCAATGGTTGCTGTTGTTGGGGCGCCGCGGCTGCAACACCACCTTGCTGCTGTTGGGCTTGTCTAGCCGCATTTTCCTCAGCCTGTCGATGAGCATTCTGTCTCCTCGCGCGGTAATACATTAGGAACAGAATGGCACCGACCAGGCCCAGTATAATCAAGCTCTCGACCACACCATCCACGTCATCATACTCGTCACCCAACGCCTCGCCATCGCTTCCCGTGATCGTACCATCGTCATAAAAGTAGTCGTCCTCATAGTATACATTATCTTCCTGGAGGAAGTTGGCTATCCACTCGCTAAGCGACCAGTCCTTCTTGGGTGCTATTTTAGGTGTTAGTAGATAGGGAAGTAAACACAGCAGCTGAAAAAGATGGGTGAGTATAAATAACTTACAAGGTTCATCACGAATCGAGTTAATCCGACCGTGTGTGAACGTGTTCCAAGCGCTACGGGCTCGCAGCCTTAGCAAACTCAAGGTTACCGGGAGATAGGCCTCCTCATTAGTTACGAGAGCTTGGTCGTAGTATCTCTTCGCGAGGTGGAAGTCTTGGTTTAGACCAACTCCGTTCTCGTGCATCCAGCCGAGGTTGTACAGAGCCTGTGCGCTCTGGAAGTACTCCGAGGCACCCGTATAACATTGCGCTGCTTTATCAAGTGCGACTTCGGTACCGATGCCGGATAAGTAATAGTCACCCATTTTGACCAGTGAATCAATATTTGACTGTATAGCAGACCTAGTCCAGTATATCAACGCTAGAGCTGGGTTTTGGAGTAGTGTAGGCCTCGGTGGTTGGCGCTTGACCCACGACGGCAAGGGGAGTCGTGACTGTGTGGGATCCAACATGAAAGCAACATTATTCTGCGCTTTCTCGTACCCTTGCTCTGCGGCCATGAGATAGTCGAGGAATGCCAATTCATAGTCTCCGTCTTCGTATGCTTGGTTGGCTTCCGTCCAAGATGACACCAACGGCTCAGCTTTTTCGGCGACATTTTTGTAATATGCCATGGCCATGCCGCAGGTTTTATCTCGTCCAACTCCGTGGTGAATCATCTCGGCCAGATAATACTGCGCCTCGATGTTAGCCCAGCGAGCAGCGGCCTCGAAATAAGAGTTAGCGATCTTTAAGTCGTCATTTGTGCCCTGATCGAGATGAAGAGCCCCGAGTGCAACGTGGGAAAGGCTGAAGTCCTGGTCTGCCGACGCCTTGAATAGTTCGGTAGCTTTCGAGGCATTCTTCGGCATACCTAGACCATGAAGATTCATAATCCCTAGGCCCCACTGGGACTGAGCATCTCCATGCTTGATTCCACGCTCAAACCATCCCCGGGCTGCCTTAAAGTCCTGTCTCACGCCCTCCCCACGTAGCCACATTCGTCCAATATAACCGGCAGCCTTACTCGCGTACTTTTCCAGTTGAGGTTTTGGCTGGTCAACAGCGCGGCCATCTTTTTGACGCCAATACATTGTCGTTACTGCAGCAAAATATCGCCGAGCGAGATCAACATTGCGATCGAGACCCCTTTGTCCTTCATAGTAAAGCCTTCCTAAGTTAAAAGAAGCTTTGAAGTCTCCCTTTTGGGACATCAAATCAAGATATTCGATAACGTCGTCGATGGCAGCATAGGCGTCGGAATTTGGGCTCGCCTTCAGAGCGTTTATACCAGAGCTGACGACGCTGGCGCCTTCACCGTACACACCACCAACTTCATCCGAAAGTCGGTATGCTTCTGGTGCGAGGGCCATTCCTCCCGGCGGTCCGGATCGGAACCAATCCATAGCTTTATCAGCCACCCTCTTGTAGTATTTGCAAGCCGTTTCGCAACTCTTAGGCACGCCAATCCCACTCAGATGGCGGGCCGCGACGGTCATTTCTGATCTCGTGTGTCCCGCATCAGCAGCAAAGGTGTGGTATAAAAGAGCTTTCGCTTGATCCCGTTCCACCGCATCTCCGAGTCCTGTCGCATACATCAATCCCACCATGTGTTGCGCGGAGCTGTTCCCATACGATGCTAGTCGGTAGTAGTGATCGAACGCGGTCTTGAAGTTTCTGGGATGCGAGTAGTTTCCGAAAAAATTGAATTGCGCCAAGAGGTAGATCGCATCGGTATTGTTCTGGTCGGCGGACTGTTGTAGAAGCTTAACGCCCTCGAGAAGAGGGCCGCTAATGACGGGCAACGCATGTTGTTCCTGCGGAGGAGCGCTGGCTCGTAAGCTTGGTAAAGCCTTTGCGACATATTGGAAGAGTGCACCGAAGAGACCGCTTTGCTTCTTCGTCTTTCTATGTAACGGCGTCTTGATCTTTCGAAATTCGGCCATTGCTTCGTGTACGAGCTCCCATCCTACCTCGCGTTAGAAACGTGTATAGTTCACCCGCAGGATGCGTGGCTATGCAGCTTACCATTTTGGTAGGGAGCCCATTGTTGTGTGCCTTGGACGATGTCGGTCTCAGCTGCTGGGTTTAAACTCGTAGTCGTAATATCGTCTTCTGCCTCCAAGACCTGCTGCTCGACAGCGGATATAGAGGCAACAGCCTGCAAAAGCACTGTTGGTGGCGAGGATTAGCTTACATAGTTCTCATGTAGCTCTATGAGCTTAGAATTATGTGGGATTTGTCATGCGAAACATACGGAACGCCGAGACGAGGAAACGTCTCATTGTGGAAAGAAAAGTCCGTTAGGAACAAAGTTGTGAATACTGTAATAATCTCATGGTCTCCAGAAGAGGACAATATTATGTACAGAAAACGGAGTTGGAAAAGGACTGGAAGTCGTGCTTTCTCGTCGGGTGATATAATCAAAGGCTTAGAACTTACAAGCTGTCCAGATCGGCTTAAACAAATGCGACGTCAGCCCTGGGAGAAAAAGCGGCTTGCCCTTGATTGGTTAGCTTCACGCCACTTTCTGTGGGGATGCTAGGCACTGTCAAGCTTTATGTAGATACACCCCACCAAGATTTTCATCATTTTCAGAAGGAGCAACTGGCAATGGTATGAGAATCTAACGATATGGATAAGAATATTTTAGGGGGTCGTTAAGTTATCCGAAATCTCAAATATCTCATCATCACTTCCAAGGTTATACCAGCAGTCGTAGGTCAGAGGAAACACCATGTATCCTCTCACCTGCGTAGACGGGTATAAGATCCCCGTCCGCGAGGAAGTATACGTTCTCGATATCATTCCATTCGCATCAGGTCCAGGGACGATCTCATCAGACCAGAAATTATCTTTATTTAATCCTACAAATCTAAGCGTAGGACCATTAGTCAACCTTGTCACGCAGCATGGCAACATCACTTGCGCCAAGGCCTTCGACGTGGGAAATAACATTGTGTGTACAGCAGGCGAGAATGGGAGTGTATCGATGTGGGATCTAAGAAAAGATGCGCGACAGGCCGAGGTGGCTAAATTGACAGGTTCGTTTGTGGCAGACTGGTGGACAGCTTTGTATTTTATGGGCATAGTACTGAGATATAATATAGATAATCAAGTCCCCGTCTTGTCTCTGGCATGCTCTAGTGCAGGTTTCACAGTCGTAGCCGGAACAGAACTGCAGGACCACCAAGCATCTATATTAGTATGGTAAGAAGCCATTTGTGACGTACGTATTTGTTGCAATGAACTTATGCCCAAGGATTTAGGGACATCCGATCAACGCCCACTCCGAAGCTTCATTATAAGGAAGTTCATAGTGACGATGTGACGGAGGTCTGGATCGAGTCCTGCCGATGACATATATCGTAGACTAACACCTCATAGTTAAATTTCCACCCTAGCGACTACAATATTCTCTTATCAGGATCGACTGACGGTCTCGTAAATATCTGTGATACAAGAATCACAGACGAAGATGAGGTTGTGATCCAGACTTTTAATCACGATGCCTCCATTCACCACGCAGCGTTTTTGAACGACACCGAAGTGTTTGCTCTCTCCCATGATGAAAAGCTCGCCCTCTACGATGTGGCCGAAAGCCACGAGAATGGAGCTGCGACAACTAACTTTGGAGATATGAGAGAGGTTCTAGGCTGCCAGTACGTTGCCAACGTCTCCGCGAAGTCTAACGGTGCCGGAGCCGTGATAGGTGCAGGTACCCATGAGTAAGTTGACCCTAGTTGAAACTGCCATCGCATTCGTGTTAATCTTAAGCCACGCAGTCGGGAAACATTCGACATGATCCATTTAACGAAAGGTCAAGGCTGGCAACTAGATCGAGAAAGCATCGTGAGTCTGCCAGGAGCCCATTCGTCAGAGATTGTCCGAAGTTTCTGCTTCTACGATGAAGCCCAAATGGTGTTCAGCGCTGGCGAGGATGGATACATTAAGGCATGGAAACCAAATGCATAATTCAATAATCATATCCATGTCCTTCAACCGTATTTGTCGTGCTTGTTCTTGGTCTTCAGGTCCAGTAGCTGTTCATGGTAATCGCCCTCCCTTCTCGCTTTCTTCAAGGTTCGGACTTCGTCCTCGTTAAGTCGTCTACCCACAGCCTCCTCTAGCTCCTTCCGACTGATCTTCTCTTTTGCCTTCTCTTCTTTCGTCGCCTTAATTCGTGGCTTGAACCGAGCTTGCATGCGAATCCTCAGTGTCGTATCGAAGCTAATATCCGTGGCATCTCCACGAACTTCAGGTGAGCTATTCGCCTTAGAAGATTCCTTGATCGTTAAAAAGGTATCCTTTTGTGTCTGAATTTGGAATGTCCCTGGTGTATCAGCTGTCGCAATCACTGTCCACGTCTCGAGAGCTGAGATAGCTTCAGATGTCGCACTTAAAATGCCGTATTGGTCACAGCTAAGGTATCTAGATAGATAGCAAGTTAGAGATGCGCATGCAAATGTAGAATATAGAGAGCACATACTTTCCGTAGCGACCCTTGAATCTGAAATATTCAGTTCCATGGATCCTATTCGCAATCCATACCTGGCGCACGTCGTGCGGCTCAGCACTAGCAGGGTTCCCATCAATGATGTTGACGATAGGGTCAGTGAAGACCTTGCCATTGGCATCACAAGCTAAACATGTCGGGGTCTCTGTCGGGAGCACGAAGAGGATCGGGCCTTGAATGTCTCCCACCGCATCAGCCGAAACCCAAGTGTCGTCATTCTCTACATTGTCTGCTGTCGTAGCCACCACGGGTCCGCTAGGACCTGCATTTTCGGCCGAAGGATCTGCTTCAACACGCTTTCTTTTCTTGGGCTTCTTGTCGCCTTTGAAACTTAATGGCTTTACCATGTTGAGTCGATCAGAACGTAGTCGGGTGGTGGTGTTAAGTGACGGACGACGTATGAAGTAACAAGTTGTTATTGTTAAGATGGAAGCTTTGATAAATTCCCCAAAGCTCGATAACAAAACACACTAGCGTCACTCCCGACGCTAAATTACCAGGGTTGCCCCACTAACATCTTTCACCTGCAGCTGCCCTGGAAGGTCAAGGTTATTCCGCTTCTAGCCCCAGAGCACTACTAAAACTCCCTACTAGTAGGTAGAATGATATAATGATATCCATAAGTCTAAAACAAGCAGCCCTTCAATTGTAACTTATTAGTGTTAATTCAATTCAATAAATCGTATAGAATTCTCAAACGAGTATTATAGGAAAACCTTAGCAGATAAGCTAACATCTTTTAATGAGAATAGCTCGGAAACTCAGCACATGCAAGAGCAACAACAAGTGCTTACCGCAATGCGGAGAGCGCCGGTTATGGGGTTAGCACCTGCCTCTGTTAGCTTAACGTTTAACCCCGACGATATCCTTAGGGCGAAGCTGTACCAAGATATCTAATCACTTTTCTTGATATCATATCAGCAGTTGAGTTTCCTTCAACATAAATTTACTTATGCAAATCTATTACTGTAAGAAACTTATCATTTTTTCGTACTTTTATGACGATCGACCATGGCGACAGCACAGCCAGTTGTAGTATCATTAGCCGATCTTAAGAGTGGTGAGTGTCACGGCAAACAGATAAGCTACAATCACAAGTTCTCACTATCCAGGGAACGTCTCGTTTGAGACGCTACAGGAAGCATTTGGTCCAGACTCGCTAGGTATTCTCATCGTCAAAGATGTACCCGCAGAGTTTCCACAGTTAAGGCATCAACTTTTGTCTTATGCCTCGTATATGGGCAATTTATCGGAGGCAGACTTCGGTATGTAAGAGTTTACAAGGTGATACCTTCAACAGTCCAGCGAACCTCTAACAAACTTCAGAGAAATTCACGAACGAAGCAGCGAAGTATCTTGTAGGATGGTCCAAGGGTAAGGAAAAACTCAAAGATGGAAGTGCGGATGAGTATAAAGGCTCCTTCTACGCCAACTGCGCCTTCTATATAGACCCTACCTTAGAATCAGCCAAGCCCACGGAACAGTTCCCTCTAGACAAGTTTCCAGAGTATCTGGCGCCAAATTCGTGGCCCCCAAAAGAGATGTTGCCTGGTTTCAGACCGACGATGGAGAAGATGTGCAGCCTCATAATTGACACGGCGGTGTTGGTGGCGCGAGCCTGCGATAGATTCGCCGAGAAAGAAATCGCAGGTTATCCATCGGCATACTTGGAAAAAGTCGTTAAATCTTCGTCCACGACGAAAGCTAGGCTCCTTCACTATTATCCAATGCCGGAGGAGGTAATGGCAAAAGGTCAGGCAGAAGACAACTGGTGTGCGGTACACAAGGATCACGGCTGCTTGACCGGCCTCACATCAGCCATGTTTGTTGATGAACTGAAAACAGACGCCAAGGTGCCGGATTTTGGCGAAAAGGTCCCGGGGCTGCTGCCGACGTTAGAAGAATTGCCCGGATCGCCGGACCCGCAAGCTGGGCTTTGGATTAAAGATAGGAAAGGGGTTCCGGTCCAGGTCAAGATACCTAGGGACTGCATCGCTTTCCAGACAGGCGAGACGCTGGAACGAATCACGGGCGGAAAGTTCAAAGCCGTCGAACATTCGGTCAGGGGGGCATATGCTAAAGGTGTAGCTCGCAACACGCTAGCGGTATTCACGCAGCCGAATCTAGAAGACGAAGTTGATCTAGACCAGCACATCACTTTTGGGGAGTTTGCCAGGGGTATCATAGCAAAGAACACGGTCTAGGCAAACTTACCAATTCCAAATCAAAACTACACATTTTGACCTGCATTAGAGAACAGTCCGGCACGTTTACATCATCGGATCATCGGATTTAGGTTAGTAATCGGCTGCAGCTACCTCATTCGCCATGTTTGATATGTCGTTCGATATTTCTACGTAAATATCAATATGCAAGTGCGTAATAGCTGTGAGCTCCCCATCCTCAAGCTGTATTACACCATCGGTCTCCGAACCTAATGCAGCTTCCTCGGAGTTTCTCCCGCTTTGTTTGTAGCAACCCTATAACTCTACCCCTCCTGACCCCAATTAGAGCTACAGTCCCAGCTTCAACCTCACTTTCGATTCCAACTTCACCTTCAACTTCATCTTTAAATTCTTACGTCTTCACACTACCCAAACAACCCCACCACCCCTTCACAACCACACCCCCCACCATGGCCCTAAACCCCAAATTCGCCGCCCAGCGCCTGCTCTTCGCACAACCGAGCAGCACCGTCGCCGGCGCGCCTCCCGCCTTGCACACGCTCGAGCTCTTCCTCGACTACGTATGCCCCTTCTCCGCGAAGCAGTTCGCGACCTTCTACCACGGCGTGGTGCCGCTCATCAAGGCGAACCCGAAGTGGGCTTCGGGCCTCGAGGTCCTCCTGCGCCAGCAGGTGCAGCCGTGGCACCCGGCGTCGACGCTCGCGCACGAGGCCGCGCTGGCGGTGCTGCGCGTCGCGCCCGCCAAGTACTGGGACTTCAGCGACGCGCTGTTCCGCGCGCAGCTCGAGTACTTCGACGAGGCGACGGTGAATGAGAAGCGCAATGATACGTATAAACGGCTTGCGAAGCTGGCGGGGTCTGTTGGTGTTGACGAGGCGAAGGTTTACGAGTTGCTGGTTATTGCGGATAAGGTGCCTGAGGGCGGGCATCCGAACTTCGGGAATAAGGTTACGAATGATTTGAAGTTGCAGATCCGGTTTGGGAGGCTGGTGGGTGTGCATGTGAGCCCGACGGTGATTTTTGATGGGATTGTTGCGAATGATATTAGTTCGTCGTGGACGAAGGAGCAGTGGCAGGAGTGGTTGACGAAAAGCGTTGTTTGAAGGGGTGGGGAAGTTGGCGAGGTTGTAGGGTTTGTGTAGCTACGTCGACGTCGTTGGCGATGAAAAGTCACAAAATTGCTAGGAATAGCTTGGAAGTAAAATTTACGAATTGATGACGTCGTTCATAATGGCCATGAATTCGCTTGGTTTCAATTAAATCTCATATCAAAAATTTCACTGGACAATCAGTTACATTCAGTGAATCGGTGTCGAATGTATTGAACTATATGCTTGTTGGTCTACCTAGATGCCTGTTCCACACTTCGTCATGCGGCCCCGTTCGACAGATGGGAAGCGGACGTTATGGATGTCAATGGAGTTTATTTTATTCCTGACGGGCTAGACTATAGTGCTCT
Organism: Annulohypoxylon truncatum; assembly: GCF_022578515.1. Lineage (NCBI taxonomy): Eukaryota > Fungi > Ascomycota > Sordariomycetes > Xylariales > Hypoxylaceae > Annulohypoxylon > Annulohypoxylon truncatum. Next base: position 82,889 of record NW_025953837.1, read on the forward strand.
GTGTCGCTGCCCTTGACCTTCTGCGATCAGCAGACAATATGACTTGTGTTTAATTCCCCAGCACATCCAATCCGTCATGATTACTGCTTCATAGGACTACGCGCGTATCATGTTGCCTATCTCCTTAGCCTATTGATTGGCTGCCTTTAGGATCCTAGGAACATCTACTACAAATACATTTCTGTAGATTCGTTCAGGTCGTAGCTAGCTACCTAAACTTCGGTATAATTGCCAAGTTGCTGTACCATGATCATTAATATCTTATGTTGTAGAACATACAATATGAAAGGAAGACGCTTCTTTTAAACTAACCTTCATTGCAAGACTACATAGGTTTGCCAGTGCTACTGAAATCCCGAGGTGGTCAGGCTGTTGTGTGTCCGGAGGCTGAATGGCATCTCTACCTATTTGTATATCCCGAAACGTGCGAGAGCCGCCGTTTTCTCTCAATGGGGCTGGTAGATCATTAGGTATTTTTTTTTAGATACCATCCATTAGATCAATGAAAGCATACCACCCATATCGTGCTGCTCGCGCTGTATTGAGTCACAGCATTGAGGAGATGGCGCGCATCTTTTTAGCATGTTTGTTTATGCCTCTCTGCAATCGTAGTAGAGTCGCCAGATCAGGTTCGAATCTGTCATTTTTTGCTATATGGTTTTCCTAGATGCCGTTTTGGGTGCTAGCAATGAGTGACGCCCAGGGGCTTCTACTTTTTCGTATGGCTTTTTCTGTCGGATTTCTAGGCAAAACCTCGCATGGCCGGTTCTTGTGGACCGTAGAGTTCAGGGGGGGCTTTAACACGATTACACATTATTGTCACAAGGCTCATTAGGCGTTGAACCAATAGATACCATGGGTCCAGTAATCTGTGACCTTCGTCAACTTCTTCTTATAACAGTCTTCCTGAATGTTGAACCAGGTCATTCAGTTGAATAGTTTGAAATGATGATAGGGGTATTGGGACAATATAATGGGAATGTAGATAACTCCATATTTATTATGGATTAATGAAGCTAGAAGTTCTTTATATATAAGAAACGCCTTCAAATAGGCTTGAGTTTTAGTACTTTGGTAAACGCTTCCAGAGCTGGAACATAGTGTTTTTATATAAATCTGAAGTGAGTTTGGCTTTCTGATTATTAGGAGCTTGCCTCAAATTTGACTCATTATTAGTGGTGATAAATATATTTTAGATCAAATAGGTCTATTCGAACTTTAGAGCAAGTTTGCTATAGCGTTAATTTCATACGATTTCCTCTGCAATATGGTCACAGTCGTAGAGGCACTCTAGCTTTAGGAATGACCAGGTGGAACCAGGTGGCCGCAGCTGGGATTTGGAGAAGGAAGATGAGGGGCGGAATTGGAGAAGGTCATCGGCGATATCGCTGCTGACCCTCTTTTTATTTTCGCCGTCTCTGTTTCACCGGATACGGAACACAGCCCTCGAACACGGAAAGACGAAAAGATGACATAGGTTTCTGGGAATGCATCATGTATTCCGACGAGTCGGTCTCTACGCTTCTCCTTTCCACGTAATAAAGACCGCGCACTCCATCTTCTGGCGCACAATGGCTTCGCAAAGCGGCAGAACGTACAACGTGCGTCCGTCCTCTAGGGGACTATCTCCGAGCCCTGACAACGTCGCGATGAAGGAAGCTGACAAGAATTGCCTCAGGACGCCATTGACGCCCTCAACTCCCTACAGACCCCGTATGCCATAGTCGAGGCTCGCCGGAAGGCCGGCATACGACCCGATGCCGGTTCCATTGCTGAAATGCGCGCCTATCTGCAGCGCATCGGCTACGCACCCTCTGACCTCGACCGGTTGAACGTCCTACACGTCGCGGGAACAAAGGGCAAAGGGAGCACATGCGCATTCGCCGCCTCGATACTCTCGCAATACCAAAAGTCGCATGGCGTGCCGCGCAAGATTGGATTGTTCACCAGCCCGCACTTAATTGCTGTGCGGGAGCGAATCAAGATCAATGGTGCGTCGGTCAGCGAGGATATCTTTGCGCGCTATTTCTTCGAGGTCTGGGATAAGCTAGGAGAGGCAGAGGCAAACGAAGGTCCGAAGGTTCTGGACCAGAAACTTGGCATTCCGATGCCTCCGAGACCTGTCTACTCTCGATATCTCACCTTAATGAGCTACCACTTATTCCTCCAGGAGGGCATCGATGTCGCTGTGTACGAAACAGGAATCGGTGGCGAGTTCGATGCTACGAATATCGTGGAGCACCCAGTCGCATCTGGTATTAGTACGCTCGCCATAGATCACGTCTTTGCGCTTGGAGATACGGTGGAGAAGATCGCTTGGCATAAGGCTGGTATCATGAAAAAGGGCAGTGCTGCTTTCACAATTGAGCAGGTACCCGAAGCTGCCCAGGTCCTCCAGGATAGAGCCAAGGAAAAGGGGATGACCCTAAAGGTCCTAGAAGTCGACCCCAGACTAAAAGGTGTCAATGTTCGACCGGATGCGCTGTTCCAGAAGAAGAACGCCAGCTTGGGAATAGCTCTCGCAGAGACAGCATTGAGGAAACTTGATCCCAGCTTCACATTAGATCCGTCTACGCTAAGTAAAGAATTCGTCGACGGCATTGAGCAAGTCGTTTGGAGAGGGCGATGTGAGGTTAAGGTCGAAGATCGCATAATCTGGCATGTGGACGGAGCGCATACTGTCGACAGTCTGAAAATGGCAACGAGGTGGTTCGCGAGCGAATGTGCGAACAGGACTGGTCCGAAGGTAATGATATTTAATCAACAGGGACGAGACGAGGCCGTCAACTTCCTTGGAGGTATGCTATCTGCGATCAGGGCTCAAGGACAAGGGGGATTCGAGCACGTCGTGTTCTGTTCGAACGTAACGTACGCTGCCACAGGTTACAAGCGCGACTTCGTGAACCACCAATACGATCCTGTGGCGATCAAGGCACTTACCGCACAGCACGCTTTCGCAGAGAAATGGACCTCGTTAGACCCGTCCGCAAAGGTTGTCGTCATACCGACGATCGAAGAAGCGATAAACTACGTTAGGGATCTCAGCAAGACTTTATCAAAAGAAGGGGAGACGGTCCAGGCTTTCATCGCGGGTAGCTTGCATCTAGTGGGGGGCGCTTTAGCTATACTAGAAGGCGCAGATGCCCTATAACCGGCAACGGTTCAAGATTTCTATAGTCATCATGTTTATAAACTACTAGGTTGGTGGGAATGGGTTTGCATTCAACGAGGAAAAATACCCTGGTTTAACGGGTCAGGATCTACGGCGGCTCAACCCGTACTTACAATAGAAATAATGATTTTTCTCATCCATATGATTTCTATGCAGGCTCGACATGTAACGAGGTATTCCACGTTCCAGTCATAAAATCAAAAGAAGTGAAGACAGCAAGTCGGGGTTAGGGTTGGAGAATCGGAAAAGGGGCTATACCCAGATAAGCTGATAAGAACTTCAACACTTCCCACCAGTCGCCAGCCGGCAGACATTCTCACGTAGTATTTCTTCGGAGTATCTATCTGACATACCAAGGCTCCGAAATCTCTCACAACGAAGTAATCCGTGCAGGATCGGGAACCCTACGAATCATCCAATCATGGGGCGGTAGTCAGTCGTCTCACCAATTCAACTCCGTCACTAAGACCGGGATCGGGGTTCATGGCTTACTCCCGCTCAACGGCCATCCGAAATATACACGCAACGAACTCGTGTATATCTAGATTCTCACCAAATCTCAAGGCCAGGAACCCATTCATAAGATTTGAAGATACCCCTTCAAAACAGAGACGATTCCTTAATATGGCGCGGACCTATGAATCCGCCCTCCGGCACCTCGACTCTATCCAGTCGAACCGGGCCGTGACATCTCTCTTCTCCCCTCCTCCTCCCACCCCTTCCTCAACCACCAAACCCTCTCCACAAGACCTAAACTCCCAAGCGATCCCAGAAATGCTCCAATGGGCCCAGCGCGCCGGGATCACACAGCACGACCTCGCGACGCTGCGCTGCGTCCACGTCGCGGGAACCAAGGGCAAGGGGTCCGTGTGCGCGTACCTAACCTCCATCCTCACCTCCGCCTCCGCGGGTAAGGTAGGCACATACACGTCGCCGCACCTCGTCAGCGTGCGCGAGCGCATCCAGATCGACGGGGAGCCGCTCAGCCGCGCGCTGTTCGCGCGCTACTTCTTCGAGGTGTGGGACGCGTTTACGGCGGCTGCGCGGGCGGAAGCTGACCTCCTCCTCACACGCAACGCTGGCAAATCCGGAGCCAAATCAGGGGAAGAAGGGAAAGCAGGGGTAGAAGAGGGGGTAAGCGAAGAAGAGATCACCGGACCGGCAAGCAAACCATTCTACTTCCGGTTCCTAACGATCATGGCTTTCCACACGTTCCTGCGCGAAGGCGTGCGCACGGCGGTCGTCGAGTGCGGGATCGGCGGCGAGTTCGACAGCACGAATATCCTTCCGCGCGAAGCGGTCACGGCGTCCGTTATAGCACAGCTCGGCGTCGATCACGTGGGCATGCTGGGCGCGACGGTGCCGCAGATCGCATGGCATAAGGCGGGTGTTATGAAGGAGGGCGTTAGGTGCTTTACGCGGAAGCTGCAAGGGGAGGAAGAGCCGACGATGCGGGTCCTGAGGCAGAGGGCGGCCGAGAAGAAGGCGGTTTTGGTGGAGATTGAGGATCGTGAGGTGGAGGAGTGGGGCGGGGTGAAGGGGGATGATGCGGTTGCGTGTTTGGAGGGCGAGTTTCAGAAGTATAATCAAGCACTAGCAATCAGGGCCGCGAGCGAGCATTTGAGGATTTTGGAGGGGAGGGAGGGTAAGCGGCCGGAAGAAGAAGCGTTAGCCGTCTTGGGCGCACGTTTCGCCGACGGTCTTCGGCAGGCTAGGCTCAGGGGGCGCTGCGAAACGCTGCAGGACGGGAATTTTTCCTGGTTCGTCGACGGCGCGCACACGGCGGAGAGCTTGGAAGAGGTAGCCAAGTGGTTCGCGGCGAAGCGCAAAGCCCTGCCCGGCGGTACGAAGGTCGTTCTGCTTTTCAACCAACAAGAACGCGACGTCGCGAAATTGCTCGGCGGTCTGCTTGAGGGTATCAAGCGGGTTCTCGGAGTGTCTACGATATTCGACTATGCCGTCTTCACGCGGAACGATGTGCAGCGCAGGGCCGAGGACGAGCCAGAGCGGGACTTGAGCGTTCAGCGGGCTGCGGCGGATGCTATGGAGAAACTGTGTCCCAAGACGGAGAGTGCCATTGTGGATAATGTTAGCGAAGCAGTTGACAAAATCAAGGGGTTACAAAGTGACGAGGCTAGGGTCGCGATTCTAGCCACAGGGAGCTTGCACCTTGTAGGCGCGTTGCTGAGAACTCTGGAACCAGACGGGGAGACATAACCATGACGAGTTAAAGGGACGGATAGACGATATCATATATTACGATTGGACTGGAATGGCGTTTGGAAAATAAGACATAGATTCTATGTAGGTCACAAGACCATCTATTGGGTTATAGCTATGCTTTCAACAGTGAGCTTCGGAATATATGCATTTTACGATAACAGGTTCCTTGTACCGCACATTGTTTCCTCTTGAATTAGATAATGCTTATGTTAGGCATTTCAGTAAAATCCACTGGCTACTGCATTTTGTAGAACTTCACATTCATCATCATTCTACTTCACTTGAGACAAGTTATCAGATCAAAACAACTTAAAAGCAGGCCTATTGACCGTCTATTTCTCGAGTGCTATTATCTTATACACAGGCCTATCGTAGCAGCCCCTTTTCCCCTTCCCCTTTTTCCATCTCCATCCATCCCCCCCTTTCTCATCTCTACTTTTTTCTAGGAAAAAGGGTCAAGTAGGTCGGTTGGTAGGTAGGTAGGTAAGTGGATACAAATGTACAAGGACGGGCGACAAAGTAAAAAGAAAATGCTTCTCTATTCCCCCGGGCCATGTTCGACTTCCTAGGAAATTTTTATTCTACCCTTAGACTTTGTAGGCGGGCTTCGGTAGCGATGACCTAATATTTGTTAGCATTGATAGTCCCAACCTAGGAAAAATCGTATGAGAAAAGGGGAAGGGGAGATCTTACCTCCAGCGCCTGCTGCACTTCCAAGACCTTCCTAACCTCGGATAGCCAATCCCGGCTGAGCGTCTTCGCCCATCCCTGAAGACCATTCATCTCGCGAGCGGCGGCGTCAAGGTCACCCTCCTCAAGGTAAGTCTGGGTGCGGGTCAAGATGCTTTCGACATCGTCACCGACGGCGAGGCCTTGCTTCTTGAACATTACTTTGCTCAACAGCCAGCTGGACGCGTGCGATGCGACACCGGCGTCCTCGGGAAGCAAGCTCGCCTTGCGCACTTCAGTTGCCACGCGTCGGAATCGGTCGATCAGCTGGGAAGGTGTCGCGATACCTCGCTGATACGCCGACGGGTTGATCGATCTAATAGCCGCATTGACCACTTCATCGTCCGTAGCGATCTCCTTTAGCGCGACGAGCTCCCGAACGAATGGTCGCGGGTGCTCGGCATCGTTGAGACTTGCGCGTACGGCCTCAACAGCGACGTGGAGCTGCTGAGTCTTGAGGTTCAGGTCCACGACATCATTCCATCCTGTCGTGAGGTTTTCCAACTCCTTGATAGCTGAACTTAATTGCTCGAGCCTGCCAAGTCTGCCGTTTCGCTCTTCCTCAACTCGGTCCTTGACCTCTTTCAAGAACTGTCGCTTTAGATCAACTGCTTGCTCTAGGAGTAGGTTGTTGAGTTTCTGCTCGTTAATCTGCTTTTCTCGCTCCAACTCCGTCTTCATTCGCGCATCATAGGCAGCCTGAACATGTCTCATCTCTTCATCGAACTCTACCCTCCACTGCTTTTCTTGCGCCTCCATTGCCTTCTCTACACGGAAGACCAGTTCGTTAGCAGCGCCCTCGAACTCCTTGACCTTAGCTGAGACTTGCGAGGCAGCATCCTTTTCAACCTGGGCCTTCAGTTCTCGGATCTTCGCGCCGACCTTGTTGAGCTCGTTCTTAGCCTTACCAATGGTAGAGGAGAAACGGTCATCGGCATTGTCGGCGTTCACAACCGTGATAATGTCGTTGAGCATCTTGACTAGGTCCTGGACCACGGGGACATCTGCATCATTGACACTCAGGGGGTCGATAGGGCTAGCAGGGGGAAATCGAGAGGGCTCATCAACTTCAGGTGCCTTGAAAGCTGGGGCTTCCTTCTTTGAGTCGGGTTTGGCTGGAGCCTGCGGGGAAGCCTGCTTCTCAACAGCCTTAGCAGGTTCCGGGGAAGCGCCCTTTGGTGGTTCAGTAGGCTTCGCTTTGGACTTCTTGCTTTCAGCTGCGGGAGCGTCCTTCTTTTCGGGGCCAGAAGCAGAGCTCTTACTAGCGACGAGATCCCGCACCGCGCTAGATTGTCTGCCTGCGGGCTCGCCGGCATCTGCTACTCGCCATGACGCACCGCTTTGAGGGGAGATTTTGACCTGGGCGCCGGTATCTTTGTTTCGGCCACCAATGGTAAGACCTCCGGGGTATCGCTTCCTGTACTCGAGCTCTTCGAAGTAAAGTACTGCTTGTTCACCAAACGGCACATATTCGGTAAAGAAGTCGTGGAAGTTGTCACTTATGCGCGAGTACCATATGCCACCACCAAAGGTTACTGCACCTAAGAATATTAAAGTAAGGAGGTAATTACGCAGACGACGGAAGAAGCCCTTCTTTTTCCTGACTGGCGCAGGCGGCGGAGGAGGCGCTTTGGTCTCTATCCTTGTTGATGTGGGCGGAGCTGGAGGCGGCGTATGAGGGACATCCTTAGAGCCGATTGTGGAAGAAGCAACCTTGGATTCCGTCTTGAGTGCGGGAGGATCGCTTGCGGCAGCAGTATTTGTCTCGGACGTGGGTAGCTTTGCAGGCGTCGAGTCATTTATCGAAGGCTTCTTGTCATCGGCATAGGATCTCTGGTGGTAGTTGATGTTAGCTAGGGTGTTCCAACATGTTCCTATGTCATCGATGGATAAGTCCGTGACTTCGTACCCTTGCAGCTACGGCGGGTGATCTCGCGATCGCGGGCTGCCATTGACGGGCAGAGGCAGCAGCAACGGGCCTGCTGCCTACGGCCCTGACAGATCGCAACGATGTGCGCAACATGAGGGCATCGAACAAGCCTTCAAAGTGCGATTACCGTTGCTGTGTGGTGGTAAAGGTGTTGGCGTATGAGGTGTATTATGTATTATGAAATTAAAAACCTCGGGAAGCTTAAAAAAAGCTGCACGTTGCGTTGGGCAAAGGGCAATCCCGGTTGGCACCACCCTCCCGCCGAGTGGGCCCTGAAAGGTACGTACCTCTACGTCTTTCCTCTTTCCCACGAAAATACCCGGCCATCGTAACTTCTAATATGTATGACAATATGTATTATGTAATAATATATGAATAAATATGAATTGAATACGCTTTATACTGCAATGCAATTAGCTCTGTTCATATAGTTGAATATGTCCATATGCATTTTGACTTGTGAAATGGGCTAGCTATATAGTTTTCGTATCACACAATGCATAACTGTCAGCACTCATGCAGTATCACATAACAACTAACAGTGACACGCCGATTCTCATATTCATACTCATGATAAACTCATCCCTCATCGTAAAAAAAGATAATTCTCTATTGCATTACTCGTCGTGCTGTATAGCAGGGCAACGTTCAGTCTCAGTCCAAGCTCATTCCGACTCGCATGCAGACCACTCTACACCAGCCCTCGTGACCGTCATGCACCTAGCGGCCAAGCCTATACTGCGAGAACTCGATCAACAAACAAAAGTCAGGTATTAAAAAACATATGCCATCCTTCCTGGAAACTCCCATGAAATATACACCCAGGCATCCACACCGCCCGCCCTCATGCGTCCTAAACACGTCCAGTCTCTCTTGGGGGTTGTGGTCCGAAGGTCGTAATGTCACCGGTCGTGTACGCGCCCAATATCCGGCTGAGCCTATGCGCCCCAGCTTCACATTTGAGCCATGAGAAGAAGGGAACAAGATTGAGCAACTAGCCCAGTACCAGAAGGATCAGTATCATTCGAGGGATTCTTAATTCCTCGTTGCACCAGGCCCCAGCAAGATTCAGTAGATTCCGTAAACGCTTCTAGCACGCGCAAGGCCCTCCTGATTGTGTATTCGCGCCTTCCGGTGCCAAACTCACACCACCTGGTCGTTGTCCTGGCCTAGTATGTCGAGGGCTAACCTGGTCGAGAGGCAACTTCTTCGCAATGGCGGTGAATAGTTCTCGCACATTCTCTGCCGTCTTTGCCGAAGTCTCAAAGAACAACAATCCTGCCTCATTCGCATACGCTTCCGCATCGGCAGTTGAGACCGCTCGCTTGTCAGGTTGCTCGTTCACCAAATCCAACTTGTTTCCTGCAAGGGCGATGATGATGTTCTCGTTCGCTTGTCTTTGTAATTCCTTAACCCAAGCCTTGGCCTTGTCGAGGGAAGACTACTCGCAATGTTAGTATAACGAACAGCATTTCTTTGTTCCGACGATGACATACAGATTGAGTAATATCGTAGACGACGACGGCGCAGTTTGCATTTCGGTAGTACATAGGCGCGAGAGACTTGTATCGTTCCTGACCGGCAGTATCCCAGATCTCGAACTTAACGGTAGTGTTTTCGTCTAAGGAGATAGTTTGTGTTAGGAAGGCCGCGCCGATGGTAGACTCTCGGTATGAATCAAATTGGTCCTATAGGAATATGTTAGATGGTTACATAGAGACAATATGACTATAAGAAAGTAGTTAAGTACCTTGACGAATCTCAGGACTATAGAACTCTATATCACATGTTAGCAAATGACGTGTCGTGTACCGTGTCCCGAAGCAGGGTCGCTAATGGGTTGACTACCTTTCCAACCGCAGACTCTCCTACAAATTAATTAGTACATATCGACAGCTAGGTTGGAGATAGTCTTATATATAATTCCATTTCGTACCTAATAACACTAACTTGAACTGCGCAAAGCGGCCACCCATACCGCCTCTAGCTGCAGGCCCTGCTCGAGAAGCCATGGTCGTTCGGTAGTAGGGAAATCTAGATGAATAATTTCAAGAGTCGCTGTAAGGACTGTAGCCGATAGGGTAATCTAGGTAGAGGAGAGACGGTCGGAGGGGGTAGTCGATGGTGAGACTCGATGGGGTTTGTCTTATCGGCCAGGAATAATTATCGTCACTCTCAACAGTAGTGCACGATCAACTACGTAAAAAAGAACGCAGCAGTCTAGTGAAACCAGATTCTAGAAAACCCGACTACGAGAATGCAGAAATGGGTAGAGCGTGGTATTGCTGTTGTGAGTGGTTGAATGAACAAGGAATGACGAGGGGAGGCTTGGTAAGTCTGATGATTTGATTATTGCCTGCCTATTGTTACGAAGTTGAATGAAGGAAGCTTGTTGCTTGTTGCTGGTATTAGGCGCCTCTAAAGGTGAATGATGAGTGGCTCAGTGGCTTAGCACCTGGTTAACTTTTGGTGGTAGTGGAGCACACCACGTCAGGCTTCGGACAGTGGACAAGTGGGCGGCGGGTTGTCGGTGGAAGCCAGCTCACCGTACTACACACTGTTTCTTTATCGATTTCATTTGTTATCGAGCACGTGATCTTGATTTTACTGCACATACGTAGTATCAATGCTTAATACATAAATACTGGATAATTGCATTTGCAGACAGTACCGAGGGAGAGGACCCGCCAAGCAGGGATCGTTATGTAAAGATCTGGTCTGTGCAGCCCCGTGTTTATTCCCCTAGCATAGCTAAAGCGAGCTAGTACAGTAAATAGTACACTAAACCTTGGCAACCACCTGGGAAGTGGATCTCTGCGACCCCGTACGTACATCTGTCGAAATCCCTTTTTAGGAAATGCACATGTTAAATCCATCCTCTCCCAAGCTTCAAGTTAAGACAACGCCAACGTCTCAGCGCCTTTCGTCTCTAGAGAGCTCGCGCAACTTCAGCTTCGCCCCCTTCTTAACTTCGCTTCGAAGACCCAAAACGACTTGCCCTTTGCTGTCGTCTCACACTCTTTTTCCCCTTTGTAATCTACAGGACCGTTATGAGTGCTTGCTGGACATCACCGATCCATAGCTAAGCTCATCATGACTCTCCCATTCCGGGACATTAATGTCCACGTTGCGGCCGATTCTTATACCTTCACCTCACCCTCTTCCCCTAATGCGCCTGCCCTCATCGTCGACCGTCCTACCGGAGATGTAAGGCTGAGCGAGACAGCTTTTATTCCTAAGCGAGTCTCCCGTGTTTCTAGCATTGCCGGTATATTGGGATTCATCAGGCTGAGACTTGGTAACTGTTCCTTCTCTGATATAGCTAGCCTCTAGTTACTAGTTCTCATACTGATATGTTCCCATAATGTAGACAAGTATGCGATCATCATTACCAAAGCCCACCCCGTGGGCCGTCTTAAGGGCCACATGGTCTACAAGGTCGTCTCGACAGACTTCCTCCCTATGCGCGAGCGACAGATCCACGACCCTGATGAGGACCAATTCTTGTCACTGCTCAAGACTTATATCATGAGAGGACCTATGTACTTCTCCTATTCCCTCGACCTCACCAACAGTTTCCAGCGACAGGCTATTAGCGATAACGCAAGTCCCCTTTGGATGCGAGCCGACGACCGTTTCTTTTGGAATAAGTTCGTTCAGACCGATCTCATCAACTACCGCAGAACTGGTGGCCGCTCGCAACCTGGCCCGCAACCCTCGGTTGACCCTTACATTCTACCCCTTATATGGGGAACCCTCGAGATCCGACCCACTACTTTCAAGAACACACAACTTACTATCGTCTTAATCACTCGTAAAGGGAGATATCGAGCCGGCACCAGGTACTTTACTAGAGGTCTCGACGATGAAGGTCACGCCGCGAATTACAATGAAACTGAACAGGTTATTGTCTTGAACGACACGGGTCGGGGATTGGGTGGCTACGCCGGGAGCAGTGACATGCAGAGCGGAAAGTACGGTGCTGAGGGTGCGGAGATGCAGGTATTATCCTATGTCCAAACTCGAGGCAGTGTCCCCGTATACTGGGCTGAGATCAATGCCCTCAAGTATACCCCCAAGCTCCAGATTCGCGGTATAGAGACGGCTCTTGGGGCTGCCAAGAAACACTTCGACGAGCAGATCCGTATTTATGGAGACAACTATCTAGTAAACCTAGTCAACCAGGGTGGCCGTGAGAAGCGGATAAAAGAAGCCTATGAGCAGATGGTTCAAAAGCTCGTCTCGTCGCCGTCAGAGAAGGTTAAGAGCGATGCCGTCACCGACGAGAAATTCCACGTCATCGAGCCCTCATCCTCGAGGCACGAATACGACCGCCTGCACTACATCTACTTCGATTACCACCACGAGACAAAGGGTATGCAGATGCACAAGGCCATGTTGCTCGTCGAGCAGATGAAAGACGCCCTGATAGCACAACAGTACTTCCGCGGCGTAGACATGCCAGCCAACGGCGGCCTCGAGACAAGAAACTACCAGACTAGCGTGGTGCGGACGAACTGCATGGACTCGCTCGACCGCACCAACGTCGTGCAAAGCATGTTAGCGCGATGGACGCTGGACCGCATGTTCGTCGACCTCGGCCTTCTGCAACGAGGCGAGACCTTCGCCACGGCCGACCCGGACTTCGAGTTCCTATTCCGCAACCTGTGGGCCGACAACGCGGACACGGTCTCCAACTCGTACGCCGGCACCGGCGCCATGAAGACGGACATCACGCGCTTGGGCAAACGTACGAAGGCCGGCATCATGGGAGACGGCAAGGTCGCCGTGATGCGGTACTACCTGAATAACTTCCGAGACGGCCCCCGACAGGACGCCTTCGACCTCTTCCTAGGCGCGTACGAGCCCGCGGCCGCTAACATCGGCTCCTCGCTCATCTTCGCGGACCGCAGACCGATCCTGATCCAGAGCATCCCGTATATCCTCGCCTTCAGCATATTCTTCGTCCTCGTGGGCCTGTTCACTAGACGCGGCCCCAACGCGTCCGCCTGGACTATTCGCATTTTCATCTTGTTCTGGCTGGCCGTTGCCGGGTGGAGTTTCAACTTCATCATTAATAACGGCATGCTTTTCGTGAGTAACCCTTTCCCCCTTCCAGTACCACACCCACACGTATATATATATATACCTGCGAGGGATACGTGAGGGATATGCGAGATGGAGATGAGAGCTAACAACTACCCTCACAGGTCAACTGGCCTAAATTGAACCCCCGCCCCTGGGCCACCGAAGGATACCAAGATGCTATCAGCAATGTGCGGAAGGACGCGCTCCTCGGCCCCCTCGTCGCCAAGCACGAGCGCGGGCTCAGCACGGCGCGGTATCTCAACGCCGAGGAGGGCAAGAAGAGGATCGAGTAGATGCGTCCATACCATACCATACTATACATCCATCCCTACTACTACACACAGATACGCAGACAGACAGAGACAGACCAGACAGACAAACCATACAACCGTACTTTCTCGATGGGAAAAGGGAAGGGGTGACACGCAAGGGAGGAAAAGCAGAGTGGAAGGAAGGGTGTTTGGATTTGTACTTTTATACTTGTTTCTTTTTGCTCCGTCCCCTTCGTCTGCGACCCTTGTTGTTGTTGTTGTTCGTTGGTAGTGTTGGTCGGCTACGCCCCTAGAACTTTATGTAGGTTACCTGAGAAGAAAACAAACCCTAATTACCGTTATAATCTCGTCGTCTTTTTTTTTCTTTTCGGCCCCCCGCGTTTTCCCCATACCCGCACACCCCATCCATGAGAGTACGTTTTTCTTTGGTTGTGGATAGTTTGTGGGGTGCTGTTGTGTTGTGAAGGTTGTTGGAGTTTTTGAGCCTTGCACTTGCATTGTACGAGTAACTACACTATACTACGTAGTAAGGAGAAAGAACTGCACAGTCTGGAAATACACGGGCAAATTAACCCCTTTAAATGAATTCAAATGAACACGGCCTTGATTTTTGACATTTTGGGCCGTTTTCCTAATATACAACACGTGCATACATACTATGCAACCTCTCATGAACAGAAACTCAGCCCATGAGACACCAGGCGAATAAATAGGTGGATGACAGAAGTTTAATTCATAGATATTATTACACAATCCTACAGCTAACAACAATAACAGCCCTCGATTCCAAAGCACGCTAGCCCAGGCAAACCCTAAAACCCCGAGAAAAATAGCTAAGGAAAAAAGGCGTATACCTCGTACACGTACAGTTGCTATCTCTGTTTTATTCTGCTTGTTTCTTCTCCAACGTTCCATGCTCTCTCTATTAGGTAGGTACCTACATATGTAAGGTACCTAGGTTTGTAGGTATGTATGTGATGTGTTTCTCGTTTTCCAATGCCCGAAATCGATAATCGACTCCTTTCCCATGCTTGAACTAGACGTGCTAAAAAAAAAAACTAGGCAGACAAGTTCCCCCGTAACCTTCCGTGATACTCCGATGCGTGAGAAATGATGAGATGATGCTTGCTTGCTTGTGGCGATAAAGTGGTAAAGTAGTAAAGAGTAAAAAAGAAAATTGGTATCGAAGCCAAAAGGTCATACAGGTAGGAGAGTAGCACGACGAGTACAAGTCAGGACGACAATAGTAATAACAAAAAGACTAGGAGAATTCCAGGGATGGTATGGTATGGTATGGTAGAACAATAATTATAACAGAAAATTTGTCGATGTGACGGTTATCAGTAACCCCAAGTAAGGGCACGCAGAGGTTGATGAGCCCAAGAGGCAAAATAAGGGGAGTAGGGGGCGGATAAAAGTTGACAGGGAAAAAGCGCGACCGCAGGGGGTGGGTATCATGACCAAAAATCCTCCAAAGTCCTTTTCCGCATCTGTGGTTGACCGCGATGAAATAAGACGTGACAGGTCGCTCGCTAGTACGTCCAACTACTCCAACTTGCTCCAACAGCAATATCCTCCTCCTCTTCTCTCCTGTCCTCCATGACAGCTCCTCTTCTCTACAGCCAAAGCAACCACCGCCCCACCCCCACAATCCCCTTGCCTATCCCTAGCACAATCCTCGCCAACATCACCACGAACCAGACGTACCACATAAACCCGACAAGCACCCACTCGACAGCCAGCCAACCGGCCCGGCGCACCCACCTGAAGCGTCTGCGTCTGCGCCGGAGCATCTTGTCCATGGTATCCGTGACCGTCTTAACCTTCAGCCTCTGGCTGTCGACTAGGTCGCGGTTAACCTCGTCAGCTTCGTCCGCCGCCCGGTGCGTCATCTCCATGAGATCGCCGGCCACGCGATCGTGAAGCTCTTCGATGCGGCGCTGGATCACAGGTGCGGTCTCGATTGCGAACCGAGCAGTGCTCTTTTCCGACAAGCGGATGGAGTTCTCGATGCTCGAGACTATGACGCCTGCTGTAGCAGGGAATAGCTCGAGTTCTGGAGCTAGGATATCCATGGCTTTCTGATCGGGGACGAAGCGTGCGACGTCAGACCAGGCGAGCCCGGCTACGAGGCCCTTGCTATTGTTATCAAGTGCGAATAAGGGGTGGGGCTCGTGAGCGCGGCGGGATATTTCCATCGCCTTAATACCTGAGCACAGGATCAGAGCACGCAGCCTGGCCACTTCGCGGCGAGAGATCTGGCCGCCCTGGGGCGCCGGGCTACGGTTCGAGATCGACCAATGACGGGCCGGCTGTGACAACGTTCGAGATCCCATCCGTGGCCGAGGCTGCGGGGCGGCAAGGACCACGGCGGTTTCCTTGGACAAGCCATTCAAATTCTTGCCCTGGGTAGCCGAGAGTGGTTCCAGGTCCGAGATGTCGGAGGAATCGCGTAGGAGACGAGACTTCGTAGGCACGAGATCCGTTGAGGGAGGTGATGCCTTGCGGATATCGATGCGAGGCGGTTTCAACCGGTCGAAACGAGGCGATCTACTAGGTCGCGACGTGGGGCTCATCACAGAAAGGGGGTCGACCTCCTCAGATGATGGTTTATGTATTAGCAACGTCTGCTTGAACGGAGGCATAACATCGAGGTAATTCTTTTGACGATTGCTATCACGTGGGCGCCGCGAGTTGCTTCGAGACACGTTGGCCGAGCCTTTGGCCCTACCTCTTTTAGGCTCTTCCTCCGACTCGGAGCTTGATGATGATGACGAGGTATCTTCGGTATCCGAGTCCTTCTTCCACAGAAGGTCGGTGACTTTGGAGACACTACCGCGTATCATGCCGTCCAACTTAGCGCCGGATTTGAAGATGCCCCGCAGACCAACCTGATCATCACCTTTCATTTTGCTGATGCTGCTCACACTCTTGTGCGACCTATGGCTCTCGTTGGTAGACCTTTGAACCATCTTCCGTGTAAGGCTTTTAGACCTACGCCGATCAGGCGACTGGAATCTCTCCGCAGTAAGTGCCGAGAGGTTAAGATGCTCAGGTGGCTCGATTGGACTATCTACCTTGTCATCTTTCTCGCGGACTACGTTCTTCGCGCCACGCTCCCGCTCCCGCTCCCGCTCTCGCTCCCGACTACGATCGCGGAACATGTTCTTGACTTTCGAAAAGGGTTTCCGGCCGGGAGAAGTGGGCCGGCTTTCAGGGGGAGAAAGATCCATACCAATTGTCGGAACCTGGGGATGGCGACCCCGCGATGGCCTTGCATCAGGGGATTGTGGCCGCGAGGAGTCCATGTCCACCGATAATCTGTAATCCTTACCGGGGACTTCCAGGCTAGGGCGTCCCGATCCGAGAGCTGACCCAAGAGGAGACCCTTGCTGTACTTTTCCATGGGTAACCTTATCTGGACCATCAAGAACCTCTACTCGCGAACCCCCGCGACTTATTTCTTCTGGTGTTTGAGAACCCTTGTCCGGTGTCGCCATCCGCGATGGAAGTTGTTTAAGGAGCGCCCGGTTAGTCTCCTCTATGTTCTCCTTCTCATTCTGCTCCTCCTTCGCCATCATCTCCTTCATCTGCTTATCAAGCAAATCCGTGCCATCAGCACTAATAGTGCCGGTACGATTTCGTTTCCTACGATCGCTTTCGCTGTCCGACGTATCTGATAATGAGCCTTTCCTAAATCTCAGGAAATCGTGATGGCTGTGAGAGAGTCCATTTTGTTTATGGTGGCCTCTCAAATCTTGTAGCTTTTGACGAGCACGCTCTCGTGCACTTACAAGTGGCATGTCAGAATCTGGTCGAATTGGACTTATGATGTCTGCTTCAGAGGCAGTAGTGACATCCCCTGTATCCCCTTCTCTTGTCGAGATAGAAAGCGCGGATGCGACAGGCTCATTTACCTGGTGAGGCGGTGATTGTGCCTCTGGCTTTCGAGGGAAAATCTTCGAATAGTGGCGGTCCTCGATGAGGTACTTATTGTCGTTCTGCTCTATCCAGTAGGCGTCCGCAAGCATATCTGCAGGGTCAATGGTCCAATCTATTCTTACTCGTTTAGGCTTTGCCATTGAGACAGGCCTCGGTATATTACACGGGGGCTCTTGCTCAGCCTCATGTGCAGCTTGGAATGGGGGCAGCAGGTGAGGTCCAAATGATAAGCCCGACGCGGCTGTAGATGTCGCAGTTTGATCGATCCAACCTGCTACTCTCGAGATATCTGCGAAACCCTGTGTCGCACCATCAATGTTTTTCCTTTCTCGAGCTCGAACTTTTCGGTTTCGAATGTATTGAAGAGGATTGTAGGCCCGACCCAATTCGACAAGAGGCGTGCCGGTGAGAGGATTCAAAGGTGGCTTTGAGGATGTGGGGGATGTTGAGACATTGGAAGATGAAGGCCTTGAACGCGTATCTTGTTTAAGAGGCGGGACGAACTGTAATAATCTTCTGTATTGGGCCATCAATTCGAGATACTCCTTCGCTTTCTGGGCCCTGTTAAGGGTGGAAGACGAAAAGTGATATGTATAGCTCGGCTCGTTCTCAAATGAGGGTTGTAGTGGGCTAGGTATTCTCGACGACGATGCAGCTCTCGGCATGAGGCCCTTGTCGGGTCTGGGCGAAATGGTCCGAGAAGTCCTCCTCTGTTGCTGTAGGTGCTGCTTAAGGCCACTGCCAGCCATGGAATCAGGGATATGAGAAAGACGCGGAGGAATGGGACTCGACATGTTTCTCCTTTCCGCCATGTGTCGCGAGTCGCTCAATTTAAGAGCCATGTTCACAATATTAGTGGAATCGACATCAAGAGGTGTGCCCGGCCGAGAAGTCGGCGTCGGTATCCTCGAAACTCGCCGACCACCCTGGCTATATCGTATGTCCTCGTCGGGTGCCGGACTCGCTATTCGACTCGGCGGGCCTTCGCTTGACCCCCTCATCCCCTGCTCGTCTATCCCCAAGCCCGTGCGGAAGTTTGACCCATTTGACCTGTCTGATAAATTTGTAGATAAACCCGTAGGCGTCTTTCCTCTGCGATTATCCACCGGTAGCCGTGATTGTCTTCGGCTACCGTCCCGGTTTGGCGAAATCCCCTTAGAAGGTTCATCATGCGCAGAATGAGCGAGGAGGAAACCTCCATTAGACCGAGGTTTATGTGATCGACGTCGTTTTTGGACCTCACGATTGAGGTCCCTATCCCTTTCTCTATCCATATCCCTGATTCTCCGATCCGGCGCATACGAGTTAGAGCCCAAGTCGTTAATGGCACCTTTGTGAGGAGAATGAGCCAAGGTAATCGAGCCAGTAGAAGGATCGTTTAAACTTGTAGTGGTACTGGATTCACCGGTTTCGTAACTGCCATAGCTATGCGAGGACCTTGCCGTTGACAGTCGGTGTTGGTATTGTTGGGTTATGCTCGGATTCGCGGATAGATCGTCATTAGTGTCTTTCATCGCGCCCATCGCGTAGGCCGTATTGGTATTTCTTCTCGCATACCAGGTGGTATTTTAAATAGTATAACCGTTACGATACTATCTGTTTTGCGGTGTTCTGTCGACAGGTCTGGACATTGTCGGTGATTCCAGCCAAGTCGAAGACAAGGGGTTTCGAACGATTGAGGGATTGCTATGCGAATGACGACATTAACACGGTGACAAGCGTGTAGGACGTTAAAATGCCCTTAGTCAATAGTATTCAAAGGTATTTTGGGCTAGTTGATACCTTCGATATCTCCCACGTAATTTCGAACAGGTTTAAGTTTGGTCAGGGGCTTTTTCGTATAATAAATAAGGTACGGAGTTTGAAGGTATTTCCAGATGGGGCGGTCGCGGATCGCGGGTCGACCAAGCTACTGCCAAGTTCCAAGGTTGCTAGGATGTTCCCGATTTCTAGTAATAACGAACTCTATTTAAATGGGGCCGACAGTTGAACCATGATGCATGTGAAGAACTTACGTTGCATCGTTAAGTGCATTGCACATATTGTACCGGCATTAGTGATTGACTAATATCATTATAGCGGAGCTTTTGCAGAAAGGCGGAAATGAGCTCCAGCAGCTCTGCTACATACACAGTAGTAACGCAGACCCATCATGAGTCCAAGCTCCATGCTGTAAAATACCATGAATCCACCTTCATTACGATACGACAGTAACACTGGAGTGTCATGGCCACTTACATCAGTCATGCAGGTCAGCTTAGTCCCTCAGGTTTGTATTCCGGTTACATCTCAACTACGTGGCGGCAATCACCAGACATCCTAAGTTTATTCAGTATTGTTAGGGTCGCATACATATTCTAGTCACCAAAGAGATATCACTTTCAACACGATGCGCAATCAGGGGGAAAACAGTACTCAATAAAATGTCTGCATAGTAAGTCCCAAACGCCAGAAAATGCAATCGACTCCCCTTTCTCCAATCCAACCAACGAATGGGACACAAAGTACACAAAGGACGTTTATTCTAGGATAGGTAGCCAGAATGCTACCAGAGACAATCCGCCCCTTTGAGTAGTTCAGCCAACCTTCTATGTTCATCTATTCCAATCCAACATCCAGTCCGGATCCGAAACGACGACGTAGGTGGTCTGGCTTCAAATTATCGCGCGAAGGCTCTCGAGTTAAATATGTATAATGGCGTTGGGATGTGTGATATACGAAGTGAACACGAAGGAGATTACGTGTCTGGGTTCGTGGATGTGTATGTAGCATGCCGATCTAACGGCGTCGTCGTCATCTCTGAAAGAGATACTGCCAATTCGACCGGGCGGGAGATATGGAGCCCTGGTTTACAGCGGCCTTAGTTTAGCTTACACTCCACCATACCTTACTCGCCAGGCTGCCAACCAAGGGCCCTCGGATGAGCTCTCTCAACAAGCAGATTGGGAACAGCGGCGATCTCGAACCATGAGCGGGCATTTGGCTGCAAGAGGTTTCGTTTGGAATTGTTGTTGTTGCCACCACTCGATCCTTTTGTGACCACGACGTATACTACAACAAC
Source organism: Annulohypoxylon truncatum (assembly GCF_022578515.1). Lineage (NCBI taxonomy): Eukaryota > Fungi > Ascomycota > Sordariomycetes > Xylariales > Hypoxylaceae > Annulohypoxylon > Annulohypoxylon truncatum. Next base: position 103,306 of record NW_025953837.1, read on the forward strand.
AATGACGATAATGGCGATAATGGCAACTAGATTAAAATGTCAGTACGCTTCGTAGGAGTCAAAGCTGGGCAGGTCAAACATACCAACAATACCCAAGCAGATCCACTTCTTTCTCCTTGTGGACCTGGCAGTGGTGATAGCGACACCGACCTCCTGGTTTCCCTTGTCGATGTTCTCAACAATTTCCTCGCCCTTCTGTTCAATGTTGGTCACGGCAGCTTCTTGTTGGATGATGAGGGTATCCATGTCCTGGAAGAGTTGCGCAAGTTCGATCATCTGTTGCTCAATCTTCTTTAGCTGAGCGTGTCGGTCTTGGACTGCGCTCAGGACGGCTTGGGCTTGGCCACGACGGTTGCTCTGCATCAATGCTTGTTGGAAAACTTGTTGACCGCCAGTTTGGTCCTCGACAGCGGCGCGAACTTCAGCCTCGTCAGCATCGGGTCGCACGATACGATACTGCCGCGCCATCTGTTCTTGCGTCTTCTTGCGGAAAGCTGACTCAACACCTTGGTAGGCTCGAATAGCATCCTTCAACCTGCCATCGACGCGGCGAACTTGTTGACCAAACTTCTGCTGGCTCTCAGGGTTGCTCTTGAGTTGTCGTACTCGCTCGGTCAGTTGTCTGTAATGAGCCATAGTCTCGGAGCTGAGCGCGTCAAGTTGGCGGTTGGTATTGCTCGTAGCAGAGGCATCGGCATCGTCAAGGGCTCTTTGTTGGAGAGACTTCAGCTGGTCGAGGTTTCGGTCAATCATATCGATCCCGCGGTTGATTTCTGAGACCTCGTTCAAGACAGAGTTCGCGTTTCCGGTCGCAAAGGAGCCGGGGTTCTGGGTAAGCGAGGCCATCTCGACGTTGTTCGCTATGATCTGTTAGCAATTACGTAGGCAAGCGTATGTCACGTAAGAACATACAGCCATAGTCGTCCCTACCCATTGCTGGTCCGTAGTTTGGTCGCGACGGCATTCCTCCACCATATCCACCATTTCCAGCATCTCCCCGCTGGTCGAAGGGGTTTTGTTGTCCGCCGTACCTATATCAATGCTCGTGTCAGTCGCCAGAACCGTATCACAGTTGCAATTGGAGTTGTGTCGAAAAAGGGGGTAACTAACCCGTACTGCGCCATGATGTTAGTGTTTTGTCTGTATGTTGATAGTAGTGAAATTTTGAAGAATTGATGTTTGAAAAAGAAGATTGTAGTTCTAAGAAAGGAACGAAATGCAAGATTGGGGCTCTGGTCTGGATGGTCGAGTGTTGAAACACTCAAGGGGTGAATTTCTTACACTCATGGCGCCTCCCTGGTGGTTTCTGTACTAGGGAGGTTAAAGGGCTATTCCGAAAGGATGGTTAGTCGGTGTCGGTAACCCTTTTTCTTCGTGCTGATCCCAAGATATCAATGTTCGTGTATGTTTCGAAGGAAGAAAAAAACACAAAGAAGTAGTATTAAAGTTTGTATTAAATGGAGTTATGAAATCAATATCACAAAGTTTACAATGACCTCTACTGGATACGTAGGAAAGAATGAAAGAAGGAGAAGGGCTCTTTTAGTTTGTTTTCGAAAAGTGCTAATCTGACAGCTGAACCTTGAAGGCTAAAAAAGGTCTGGGGACTGGGATGTTGACTGGGATGTGCTGCGTATGGGACTGGTTCGACAGGTGGAGTACTTTCAGTGGCTCTGTAACCCCTTTCGGCAATATACGTACATGCCCTGGTACGTGTAACAACGGTTCATCGTATCGTAGGGCGGTGTCTCGACCAATCATTGGCAAGTTTGTTTCTGCAGACACAGCCATGACGACCCAATCTCTAACGGGAGTATTCGATGCGAGAGTCCCCCAAGTTGACATGCATAATTCTATCCTTTGAATCTCTACTCCGTGCATGCTACTAGTAGTATGTCACATAGATGCCTAGCATGCGGAATAGAATGCGAAATCCGGGCTCTTTCATACACTATGTTACCTTTTGATAGGAATTTTCTTAAATTTTCTATGACTGAATCCACCTACGTCTCCATTCTCCGGCTACTGTGCCTGCAAGTAAGATTGAATGGCAGGGCAATATTCTTAGCTTAGCCTAACTAACAGATAGCATGCTGTTGAGAAGCCCCTACGACCCCTAGAACCCCTGGCAAGGTGGCATGGTGGCAGTGATCAACAACCAAAATTACCTCTTCCCTGTTTTAATCCATCTTTAAACCATCGATTCAAATACCACTTCAACTTAATACCTGCTGTCTATCCCTTTTACCAAGGCGGCACAGCTGCACAGGTTTCTAGAATATGCGTGTTAAAGGGATATGGATATTGTCTCGCAACATCGGCCGTCTTACATAACTCGGATAGTGCAGTAGCGGTAAGACTCTGGAACGTGTTGCTCTAGTGTATCGTCATCCTCTAGGTAGTAACTTACCGGGGGTTTCGAGCGACACAGATCTAAAAATGGCCCAGCTGAGGTTACACTGGCAGCACTAGCCAACCCAGCCAGCGCCAGCGAAGCACAGCCGCTATTTTAAATGTGCATTTCTTTTTGCAACCACGCTCTCGTTGAGAATATGGGGTACAGCGCAAGCTAGCCGTATCCAAAACTTCGGCAGGAGAATTTCGGAAAATATCAAATGTCTTAGGATCGGATCACACGATTCGATGGGAATTCTTCGTTGCCTGTCCAAGTAACACAAATGACACTGGAGATCACGGCCAAAGTGTCAGATCGACCTATACCATTGACATATTCGGTGCCATTCAACAGCATATGTTTTGATCCTGTCGCTGATCAATACTAAGTGCTACCTCTTCTCCGCACAATCCAGGTCGTGTATTTTCCGATTCGTCCCATCAAATCGGAATCGACTCTCAAGCGGCTCTTCCGTCTTGCCCGGACCGATCAGGTTCTATTCAACAATCAGCTCACGCAAAACCGCCTGCATAGTGGGTTACATCGATACCCTAAAACAGACGCATCGGTGTTGGCAGTGCAAGCCTCAGGCTTTAGGCACCGACATATAGTTATATACAAACCACAATTATAGGAAGCCGCCACAAGCCACGCCGTCGAGTAGTTCTTATCCTCGAATCTAGCTATGATCAACAAGTAGTATTCGAGCGGTCGAACCGAGTCTCGTATGTGGTTCGCATTCCAGGAATTCTGATTCGTCAATATTTACGGATATTATCTTCGCTGTTACACAATTCGTCATATATCACGTATTCAAGCCTAGCGAGTACGGTAGGTATGCTGTAGGTCTTTTTCGAGTACTAAGTATACATACAAAGCAGATCAAAGAGACCACATGCTGCTAATATGAGGCTATAGGCAACACTATTTCGATGTTATACAAGCAATACGAGTGAAAACGCTCCTAAACCGGGACCCTTGATGAGGTGTACTATACCCCTCTAGGCTTCTCTTTTTACAATGATTGCATCGGATGAGACGGCAAATCGAGTGAGCCTCATGTATACCTAGGTAGGTAGGTAAGGAAGAAAAATGGCGTGAATTGAATGTCCTCATGAATTCACATGGACATTCGCATGTCTGTCTAGCAAATGGAGCGTGAGCTCATCTATCACTAATTCTCCTTCAGCCACCTATTCATCCTCTATCCCTTCCTTCAGACGATCGCATAGGCAGACGCATAACTCACGCTTGAGTCGGTGACGTCTTCAACGAGACTACTCCGATCATACTGCACGAACTTGAAGCGATACTTGCCGGTTTCCGGCTTCTCCTTCGCCAGCTCCTCTAAGGCAGCCATGGTAACGCCGATAGGGTGTCGTCCACAGACCGTATTCTTAGTATGTCTGAGGTTGTCCACAAACTTGCTGTGGTCACCCGACTCAACAGCATCCATGGCCAAGTGATCGACCTGCTTGATACTCTCGTGTATAGGCGGGTTCGTCGGCTTAGGCACTCTCCGGCTGAGAGATTGTATCTCGTCGACCTTGCCCTCCGGCGCATAAGCCGTATAGCTAAACCGCGAGCCCCAATGGCAGAAGTCGGAACTCACGACCCACGCATTGTCCGGGTCCTTCAGGTACGGCGCCAGCAGCTTACCAAACTCTTTCTCTTCCGCTCCGTTGTTGTCCCCGATGAGGATAGGCACGATGGTGGGATACTGTGCCTCGGACTCGAAGGTCTGCGACATGCGCTTGTAGATATATGGAAGGTGCATCTCCAGCGAGTGCTCGTCGACGTCTCCTCTGCTCGGTATGTCTTGGAACTTGCCCGTGTCGCGCAGCTTCTGGACGACCTCTTCGTCGACGGTCAGCTCGCCGAATGGCGTATCGTACTTTGCGAACTTGGTCAGGGCACATCCGCGGAGGTAGTACGTGTGTGAGGGACCAAGGACGAAGACCCGCTTGGCTTTGCTTAGGTCGAGAGACTTATACGCCCAGGCCGCACACGGCCCCGAGTATGAATAGCCTGCGTGCCTTTTGAGCGTTGCCAGAGTTAGGCTTTTCGTAGTGACAACGGAAGGTAGGTAGGAAAGAGAACCTACGGCGCGATCACGACCTTGGCACCGGGGATCGGGAGCCCGTTCCCGTCGATGGAGTCCGGCACGCGACTCAGGAACTCGTCGAGCTGGCCGGACAAGCTATCGGGATCCCCATCGTACCAGCTGTCAGCATGGCTAGCCTCTCGAGTTCCTTTCAGCTTCATTGTTAACGTTAGAGTAGCCCCGTGGAATATCTAGCGTTATGTATTTGAAGAAGAGTCGAAGAGAAGGGTGAGGGCGATGTGGCAGCTACACTTAACTGAGCCGAGGGAAGGTAAGAACATTACACATTAAGCCCAAGAGTCTCGACATCGGATAGGTCCGGGTACCTGTTGATCAACACCAGGTAGCACCTACCCCGCTGCCCCGCGTGAATGCCTTATCGGAGATGGAGTGTACAAGCTGGGAAAGTGCTACTTGCACTGTGGGAGGTATTAAAATCTCCGCAGGAGATTTTAGAGCTTAGAAAAACTTAAACAATACAACATTCTATCCTCCTTAATTCTTTTCTGGTGCCTCCCACACCAGAATCTACGCATGGGAATATCGTTACAGCATTCTAATCAATCGTCACTCGTTTAAAAGCAACATCAATATCTACTCTCGTTGTTGGTTCAAAAGTCAAAAGAACCCTGTCTCGCCGCTGTGGCCTCTGTCGTCTCGGGAGCACCGTTCTCCCCGCCATCAAAAAATCATCAATATACGTCGTCCGTTCGGTCTGCCGCGCTACCGCTGCCGCTGTTCCTCTCATTGCCGTTTCGGCCCGTCGATGTCTGCTTTCCCACTAGTATTATCCTTGCGTTCGTTCCCCTCCCGGCTGTGGTTTTGTCCCGGGGATTTGGGTGAACAGTGGAGGGACCCGACCTATTTCGGTGGCCCGCGGGTGTCTAGCCTGTCCGGCGTGTGGGAGCTGTGTTCTGTGGGTTCGTTAGGGTTGTGTGAGGATTAGTTTGTTTCGGGTTGTGTGGTTGTTTCCTCGAGAATGGGATTTATATTGAAGGAAGAGTCGCCCGGGGCGGGCTCTTGTGTGTCCGTACTAGATAAGATGTACAAGCTGGGAAAGTGCTACTTGTACTGTGGGAGGTATTTAAAATCTCCGCAGGAGATTTTAGAGCTTAGAAAACCAACAACAATACAACATTCTATCCTCCTTAATCCTTTTCTATCGGAAAGCTTAGGTGGGCCTGTGTAAACGCCTAGGAAAGTGTGGCACGTGGGGCTAGTAAGGTGTGGCTAGGATGTAGTTAGGTATAATTGCTACACGTCAACTCTTTACAAATATCGCGTAGGGGATGTAGGGAGGGCTACCCTAGTTCGTCGTCATTTCGTCATGTCACTGGTTGCAATTCTTTTGATATAAAACACTCCGTGTGGAAAACATAAACATTTTTATTAACTCTTTCTAAAGATAAAATCCAAGAGGAAATCCGAATCCAATAGGTCTAGGCTCAATTAGGTCTGCGTTAGGGTGAAGAGGGCACTTAGACGGTAGTGCTTCACCTTGAGACTCGTGGAAGAACTTAGAAAGATCATGTCTATGCGTCTGACCAAGTTCTAGGCATATCCTCTTTTCTATTGTTGAATATAGTTGCGGCTTGCACGAATCGCACCAGTAACCTGGGTATATAGCCGACTTGTTATCGGCGGCGTTGTGCAAGATCCGGCGGCATAGTTTGTTGGAGCAGTAGTTCATGCTCTCCACGTTCGGCCAGTACGTCCTAAACTGCAAAATACCGCCTTCCTTGAGCATTGCTTTATTGCTCCTCAACCGTAGCAAGTGGCATAGATGGTTGCAATTGTGCGCTATCGATTAAATCGAGTTAGCAAATGGCCCTTTTGGGCTAGAATAATGATGGGATGATATCGTATCATAGGGGTCATTATAGAATTTGGAAACGACATACTAGCCATGAAGAACTTGAAACCTTCCTCATTCAAGTTCGTACCACACAGCTTGAATCTGTTTCTGTCCTTCGTTTGAATAGCAGGATCAGTTAGTAAGTTGCCTACACCTTGCAAGTCGTTGACCAAAAGTTGACCCTGTGAGCGCTCGAAAGTAAAGTGCGAGAACGCCTGTGCCGCCTGGTTGGATGGGTCGAAATTATTATCATTGACATAGCCTTGGTTGCCGTTATATTTGACGTAAGTTCCATTGATGTAGGGCTCAAGCGAGATGTACTCTTGTCGGACGCCCGTGGACGACTTGCTTGTCAATGCCGCTGTTATGATGAAGTCAATGGAGTATTCGCGATACAGGCCACCTAACAAGGCATTAAACTCGATCGCAAATGCTTTGCACATAGCCTGGCACTGCATATGCTCCGCCAAATTGGCAATCTGCGCGCCCTGCTTCTTGAAAGACTTCACTACAAAACGGCCGGTGGAGGAAGGTATGCGCGCATAAGCTGCTGTGCGCATCGCACCTTGACTAAATGGCTTCGATCGCGCTTCGATGACTAGTTGGATGGGACTGAGTCCCATTTGGTCGTCTTGTGTCATCATATCATAAAACGTAGCGGCGCTGTGCATAACCAAGTCCGGACATAGGCCCTCGACTACTAGTCTCTTATCGAACCAGCCATGGTTGTCCCATTGTGGCGAAAGGTTCTCCACGGGAACCATCATGGGAATTTCCTCCTCACCAACGACAGTAAGACGAGCTGGCGGTTTCGTACGTTTGCCAGTAGTCACATTTCCGTAACTCGATAAACGACCTACTGTCCGAGATACTGAGCTGCTGATGGATTTGCCTACTAAATGTTTGAGCGAGTGGAACGTCGTGCCAAGCTCTAGCTCCTCGAATTGCAACACCGCAGCAACACTGTTCTTCACATACGCCCTACTCCCAAAAGCTTTACCGGCTTGGAAGTCCCCGTAATAGCGGTTGGACTGGTGGAGTTGGACTTCCGCGTGGGCCGTCTTGTATACTGTCGAGAAGGCTGAGGCCATTCGATCCGTATCTCTACTGATACGTAGTAGCGCGTAGTTGATATTCAGACGGACTAGCTGGTTGAGGAGTGGCTCATAGGTGAGCCGATGCGGCTCACTCCCAGGCTCGATATAACAATCTCTACCGCTACCCGTCATATCGTGCAGATTACGACCATGTGGAGGCGCATCGGCGATATGGACGATACAACGCGCCTCCTGGGACCAACTGGCGTTGGTTGCCTGTCGAATGCCGCCGAGGACATCTTCAGCTGAGTCGCCACCGCCCCCAGTCGCAGCGACAAGAGTATCTAAGAACTGCTTCACTCTAACCGTATCTGGAGTGAAATCGAGGAATTGAATATTGGGGATATCTGCATGGTCTTTGTATCCTACCACTGCAACACGGAGTAGGGCTTCTTCGAGGAAAGCTTTTTGAGCTTCGGCAACTATATCCCGGACTTGCTTCCTGGCAGCGTCTATATATGGTTTCATAGACCCGGTCGTGTCTATAAGAAACAGTAATTCCACCGAACAGGCAATTCTGTACAACCCGGCCGTGGAACGGGGCGGCGCCATTCTTTTGGCATGAGCAATATCTTGTTGGAATTCCTGTAATAGAGTCATACTCTCTGGTAACGGTGATCTAGCAGGTGCCACATTTGCGGGTGACAATACATCCCGTCGTGGTATCTCTGAACGAGATGAAGTAGGTGGCAAGTAGGGCCAAAGGGGATGCATGTTGAAGACAGCGAAGTAATCACGAGCTACAAAAAACAGAAAGAATGGTGTAAAAAAGGTGCGTCCTGTGTTATTCAATTAAATAGAGAGTGCAAACCATTAGGTGCACATTAAATCAACCATCAGACCCCGTTACTGACGGAAGCCCAGAGTCGACTTATATACAGAGAGAGGATATAGATTAGCACGACGCCGGTTAGAGAACCTTGAACAGGTACTTTGTTCTCCGATCATATTTTAATTCAAAAATTATCCGAGGCAAGCCTATGCTTCACGACTGCCACATCGAATTCAAGTATGGATCGCTCCTGCTAAAGTAGAGGAACTTAAAATCAATGAATAGAAGAGGTCTTTCCGTGAATATGATGTGGCTAAGGGCTGAGCCCAACTTACTCTTCTTGCTATTCGGATCACACAGGCATTCTAATCTCATGCACCGTAAGCTATTTTGAATGAACTATAACTTCATCCACGATGAAGCGCCGGATTTGGGGGAAATCGAGGAGTTCTGGTAAAGGAGCATACGAAATCATATTTACCTTACTTATCATCTAGGACTTCATGCGACGACAAGAAAATAGAGGGTTCGGCCTGGTTCAAATCGCGCCTGTATCGCCCATCGATATCGAGTCGTAATGTTCCCCTACCAGTCTACTTCAGGCGACGACGCTTCTCGGCGACTTGGTCAGTTGCTCCTCGTTTGCACGGCCTTCAAGAACCAATTAGAAGCAGGGGATACAACGGAACTTATATTCCGCGCCTGAGCCATCATCGAAAAGTCCCGGATAAGGGGCCAATACCCCATTGGTGTTGGCTTGAAGATCCGATGCGATATTGAACGTCCCGGTGGCCCGGGATCCGATGTGGGCCTGTCTAGCGGACACTGACCCGAAACGCCGGAGGTCTATTCGGTCAACAAACCTCACGCTTACCTAGGGAGGTCTTGTCGAGACGAGACAGTTGGAAGAATGGTTTGAAGTGTTAAAGTATCATTCGGTGATTGAATTAATCCAGAGCCATGCTTATAATATCTGGTGTTAGAATTTTCAAGGAGAAGAAGGAAAGAGAGGAAACGAGCGAAGGTAAGAATATCCATATCAGCACCTACTTCGCCGTAGACGCATGACTAGGTACCTAAGTGTGTTTATCAAACCATTCGATATTATATCTTCAATCTGATAGTATGTTTTTACCTGTTTTCTTTACTGGATTTCGCAATCTGTCTATCTACTACGTTTGCTGACAGGAGAAGGCTACATACAAACTAGATTCCGGCGGGGTATATAAAGTGAGCTCTGCTCCATCGGCACACGGGAGATCATTCACTACCACCTCTTAAAGAGCTGCATCTTGATGATGTACATTGTTCATCATGTCAACTTCAACAAAATACTTTCCAAAGAAAATATCTAATGATGCCATCAACGAGCTATTAGTGAACATCGGCTTACCAAAGGCAACGAATATCATAGTCCCCAAGGTGGATGCCAACTACCATGCTATCTACATGATAACATTACCACCTAGCAAAAAGGCTGCCGATAGAGTTTATTCTAATGGGCTGGTCCTCCGTGTTGCTGTAGATTGCTGGCCTAGAATCAAGACCGAAAACGAGTCTGGTGTCATGAAGTGGATCTCGCAGCATACCGAGATCCCAATCCCAAAGTTAATATCATACGAATCCTCAGATCAAAATCCGTTAGGTTACGAATACACACTATTACCCCGTATCCCAGGAAAGCCCCTATATGACATTTTGCAACAGTTAGACGACAAGCAAATGGATGAAATTTTAGACCAACTGGCGGATTTTCTCGTCGAACTACACTCTCACAGATGGAATAAGATTGGCGGCATAAACATTGACGGGGAGGGTAATTTTCACGTATCACGGGTAATGGACGAAAATTTCTGGACTGCTCACCAAACCTCATCATGGCCCGCCGGCGAGACAATACACACCCTGAACATCGGCGGTCCTTTTAGAACCTATGTGGACTATATAACAGCCCAGATCAAGCTGTATATTCGTCTCATTCGACTGCACGACAGACTCGAGTATTATCGCCCCCAGGCGGATTCACTCAAGCTCTTCCTAGGCGCTCTGAATAGGCATGCCGAAGAACTCAACAAGACCCGGTTCATCCTCGCCCACAAGGACTTGCACTTCGGCAACATCATGTACGACCAAGCGTCGGGTAAGATCACCGCGATCCTGGACTGGGAGTTCTCCGGCGTGGTGCCGGCGCCGAAGTGGAACCCGCGCAAGGCGTTTCTCTGGAACTGCGACCGCACCGAGAAGAGCAAGGCGGAGAAGGAGCGGCTTGTGCAGAGGTTCGCGCAGCGCTGCGAGGAAAGGGGCGTGAAACCGCTTCCCGACGAGGTGGAATACACGTCGCCGCGCCAGAAGGCGATGCAGGAGATCGCGGACCATGTGAGGGCGATTATCGAGGTCAGTGTAGCCGAACAGTATTCGGAAACGACGCACTTGAAGCTGCAGATCGACGAGCAGGTAGAGGAGTGGGGAAATACGGTCACCAAGGCACTGGCAGTTTTTGGTATCTAAGGACCTTTATCCTTGGTTCATTAGGTACCTAGGCATGTGCCTTATGGCGATAGTCAAACATCTGGTAGCAGATATCAAATGAAAATTCATACTTGACTTGGCCCCCTTCTGTTCCTTGCCTCCGTAGCCCTTGGGCTTGTACATAACCTACCGTTCGATTCGCTTCCCTAACTTGATTCCCTCAACTAACCCACTGAACATTACGTGATCTACAAGTGAGTTTAGATAGACTGGATTCGCAAAATTCCCCCTTTCGACACAAACCCTCACCGTTTACATCGAAAATCATCAGAACCTTTTGTAAAAGGACCCTCTAAGTCCTACTTGATATCAGGTTGGGCCGCTGTGAGATTCTGAGCCCAGATCCTGGCACCAAAAGATTGCCAATAGGATTTTGGCGGATAGTTCAGCTATCACCAAAAGTACATATGCAGAAGACCCCAAACCCGATCTTTCTTAGGATTCTTACAAGCTTCTATGAAACAACCGAGGGACGATCTCCCTTCGTTATAAATAGAACTGGGACCTGGATCTCAGATAATATCCATGTGTGCATATCGCATCAATGAAACCCCGATCTCATTCTTTTACATAACGGAAGGATTACACTGCAGAACCCGTATACCGCTTACTTCTAGCCTCGAGATAGAGTATGCCGAGGTCGAAGGAAAAGATGGATTTACGACTGAGTTAGTAAAGAGATTCTCATGTTGAGGGGGAGCTCGAGATTCATTCAGGGGCACTGCCAGACTGCTAGCCTCAAGGATAACATGTATCCTTCTGTATCAATACAATAGGTCAGCATTCTTTAATGCCTTACCTTCAACCGCATCGTCAATATGTAGAATAATTTAAATTTTTTGCTGTCGTAACCTATCTTGCCAAAATTGTAAGTTGTCTTCCTGGGTTGTATGCGCATATGCCCTATTGGTAGAATTCATGGGAAGGCATCTACTCATTGCTATGCTCCGAGGCCCTACCATAATGATTAAATGGAATGTTGATGAAGTAGTAAATCATAAAATTGGAATAATTATATCTTGTTCATATAATATATAATGGGACCGCCATTGGCTCCCCTTGAACTCTCAATGTATGTTATATTCCCTCAGCAATATAACATATGGAGAACTTCATGGTTCCGATACGTTCACCCTAGTCTAGAGTTTAGGGGCAGAAGAACAGCTGGTACTATATGAATTCTTTTTGAACCTCTCATATCAGGTTCACATCTATCCAGCAAGAGTTGTTCTTGTTATACAACATAAAGCCTCGCATTAGGAACTAGTAACAACCAGCATCCGAATGCTGTACCCGAAAGACATATATATCCCCACGTGTTCGCCCAAACTCCTTGCTTACCCTTCAATGCCAATACTTCTTTAAAGCTTCCCAACCAACAATGACCTCTTTTCACAAGTCCCCTTACCAGGCCACTCATCTTTTTCACATTACAATCAACAAACCTTCAAACTCTGAATCCCAGCCCACCCAAGCCCCCCAACCCAGACCTTCTTCCCAGCACAAATCAAACACCTCCGCTGCTCGCCCAAATTCGTGATCGAGCAATGCGAGCAAACATGCTTGCCGCAGGACCCACACCCCGTGCTACTCTCCGCCCCGAAACCGTCGACGTCCATCGCCTCGTCCCCGCTTCCTCCTCCCTCGCGCAGCGTCTGCCCGCAGTCCTCGCAGTTGGCGGGCCCTTCGCTGTACGCGGCGTGGTCGATGAGAGCTAGCGTGGTGGTGCCGGGTACGCTGGCCGGAGCCGCGCTGCTGGTAGGGAGTTTCCAGAAGTTGTGGAGCGAGGCCTGTGCTTGGACCTGGGCTTGGGGACGAGGCGGCTGCGCGGCGAGGGCGTTGTGGGTTAGTTGGAAGTGCTGCTGCTGGGTCTGGTGCGCGATGTGTTGTTTCTGCGCCGTGTACAGCATGTTCAGGGTTCGTTCTGCGAGAGGATGGTGTGAGAAGAGGTTCGACGGATGGTGGGAGCGGTGACATGAGGCTCGCCATTCGTAGAACTTACGGTGGATCTCCTCGTCCGAGGGCCGGCTGTCGCGGAACCGCTTTAGGGTTCGGCTGTGCAGATGTGCGGGCGTCGAGCTCCGCGACGAAGAAGACATGCGGATGGGCGAGGTGTCGATGTCCATTGCTGAGAATTGGTCTAGGCGAGTGGGCGAGCTGAAGGCGCTGGAGGAGCTGAAGGAGAGCTCGGATTCGGAACGCTTGCGCTTGAGGACCATTTTGTCTGATTTGGAGTTGGTGAACTTAGATTGTGGGTGAATATTATCGGAGTATGGGATGATTAGGTACGTTGAGACGAAAAGCAATTAGCTACTAAGAGACGAATTGTAAGAATGGTGTTTGTGATGAGGTGAGATGGAAGTGAGAAGGCTTTCGAAGGTTGAATTGACGAATGGAGAATGCGGGTTGAGGATTAAATGAGCGTGTACTTTGTATCCATGGCACTTTATCTATTGGTACCAATTGGTAATTGACAATCGCGAGTGGCTGGGAATCGCGACCTGTCGCGCTGTGGAACGCTTTCTCGTAGCGCGAACCCCGCTAAATTTATAGCGCGTTTAGTTCGCGTTAATTGCTTGCCAAGCCTTCAATGTTTGTCTAAACTCCAATTTTATCGTTTATCAAGCCAGAATGGGCTATGCGAATATTACATAAGCGTTTCAGGATAGCTGTTGAAACTGTCAACTCTAAACTTCACATTTAATCAAACATTTCATCAATATTTCATTTTGTATCTTCCAGTGTTAGATGTCCTTGCGTAAAGGACCGTCAGTTGTCATAATCAGCTCAAGTTCTGGTTGGCATAGGTTTTAAAAACACTTGCGTGGGGTAAGCAAACACTCGACAAGGCACATTTAGAAGCATCACTTCAAAATACGTTCTAATCATTTCGGAGGCGTGAACCATTCAAGTGTCTATTATATACTATTCAACAATCAAGGTTGTCCTCATTTTCTTGTCGCACCACCTCCTTGACATCAATTCTATGGGCTCACGTAAAAGCATCCTTGCACCAGGAATCCCTCATACAATGCCAATTTGTGTGTGGTATATAGTATAACTCATCAAGTTAAGACAGCCAGGCGTATATCCCAAACACCTCTAGAATTATCCTTCTAGAATCTAAATGACAGAAGACCATCCCTTTCCCAGGTTGGGTCTCAGGTACAGTTAAACCGCTTATTTACAAAAGAATAGCTCCAACGAGAACACCGAAGGCGGCGGCTCCCGTGCCCATCATAGAGCCGGAGACGTGGACGGCAGCGTTGCCGGTAGGGGTAGCAGTAGAGCTTGACGACGAGGAGTCAGATGAGGCCGCGGTAGCGACAGACGCAGCGGAAGAAGCGGCAGAGTGAGCGCTGGCCACCGCGGAAGAGGCGATGGAGGCAGCAGTGCCGGTGGCGGTAGCAGCAACGCTCTCAGCGCTGCTAACGGCGGCGCTAGCGGAAGCCAGGGCATCCGAGACGGCACTGGTGCCCTTGCTTTCGACACTGCTGACAACCGATGAGGCGAGGCTTCCGGCAGAGCTGGCAACTGACGAGGCAAAGCTCTCAGCGTTGCTGGCGATAGAGGTACCGGCAGCGGCGGCGCTGCTAGCGACGGATTGGCCGAAACTTTGCGCGTCGCTGGCAATGGACTGGCCGACCGATTGACCGGCGCTGGCGATGGAGGTGGCCAGGCTTTCGGCCGAGTTAGCTACCGACTGCCAGTCCTGGCGCTGCTCAAGTCCGTTGGCGGCGCCCCATTGGGCAGCGAGGCTGGTTGCCGCGGCGACAGCAGAGCTGGCTACGGCAAGAGCAGAGCTCTGAGCTGCCGCTGCGTTCGGGTCGTTTTCGTACGCCTGGGCGACTGAGCTGGCGTACGCCTCCGCGGAACTGGCGATGGCGAGAGCCTCCGAAACAGCCTCCTGCCAGTTTTGACGTTCCCTTAGCATAGGGGCCGGCGTGATCATCGGGTCCCGGACGACATGTGCGGCGGCCAGGGAGGCGGAGAGAAGGGTTGCGGTGGTGAAACGCATGTTGACTGGTTTTGATGGAGTTGGTTGGTAGTATTGACGCCTTGAGAATTTGCAAATAGTCCCGTGTGCAGAAGGGAGAATTTATTGGGTCAACTCTAGGGAGAATATTTCTTTTCTTTATACATCTGGAGGAGTGAAAGGAGGACTCCCAATCTCACATAAGCCACACCCGGGGGCGACCAATCAAGGGGTTAAATGAGGGATACAGCCCCCCCGGATTTTAATTAGCCGTGCCCTTGCAAAAGCCATTTCGGCGGGCAGGTTTTTGCCAGGCTTGGTACGTAAAAGCTTTGCTCCCGCTGCTCCCACTCCATTGGATACGTGTTGGGCTACAAGGCGCATCATCATTAAGGGACGATCATTGCCCCAGGGTTGGACTGCCTTAGTGCCAAACGTCAAATGACGGCTGTCTTCCGTTTCTTTGCGGAGCCGTTCGATACTTGCTTATTGTCTTACACTGTCAAATCCCATTCCCCCCAATATTTTCCCCTGCTGTTTTGCCGAAAGACCTTTCACTTTTCTAGACTTTTTCGTTTTTCGTCATGAATCATGTTTTTGGTGTTAGTGGATCGCCGGAGGTCGACGGCGGCGTTGATCGATACCCTACGCGGTAGTCTCGGATGGGCTTACTCACATCGATACATACAAAGTGAGCACGTCCTACTATTAAACGGACAATAGAGCAATCTCTGTTTCTGAGAAAAAGACTGGATAAGGAAAAATGTTCTAGACAGCTCAGCCATGTCAAGTCTCGTAACAGGTAATTGTTTTCACAACTGCGAGAACTATGACGAATTACAACCGGCTAGGAACATGTCTGGCTTTTGCCAGTCTCGGACTATGACGGTGCAGTGTTCTAGCTCTACTAATAGTACCTATCAGGTAGGTAGCTTTTACTGGGCTTTAAGGGGGCAGAGGGGCAGCTACGCTGCTAGGGCTCCGTTCAGCGGGTTTCAGCGCGCGACATGGAGCCGCATAGAGGATATTGCTTTGAATACATTAATCTACCGGTATTAGACTAAACACGGCAGCATGGGCTAACAGGGCTTGTTAGCATGGTCAGCACTGCCCCCTCACAAAAGTGCTTAGTTCCTTAGCTGCATTTTTCCCCCTGCGCCATGGGTAAAGGGAGCAATGTCAATCGAATCGAAACGACGAGAATTATTCTGTAAACAAAGGCAGCAAATGTTAGGTTTCCCCGTACCTGCCTTAATGAGGGCGCTGTAACTGCTAAGTAAGCCGAAGGAGCCGGTTCCCTTATGCGAGTCGTGTGTCTTATGGCGTCGCAGTCTTGGCGATCTCCCGAGTGCGAGCTTCTAGGCTATTTTCGGGTTGGCGTTGGTGGGAAGTTGGGTGGTAAAAGCGTGGTAGCGCGGTAAAGTGTCGAGGTAAGGCGGGTTCAAGAAGGGCGAACACGTCACGGAGACAAGCAAGCACTGAGGCTTGGACAGGGACTAAATTGTACACGATTCCCTATTCGGGGGCTATTCTCACAAACTGCTTTGTTGCTTAAGGGTCATGCCTCTTAATTATTTTCGCCATCGTTCGTTGGCTCCTGCGCAGGCTCTAGGCTCAGCTGGTGCAACTGGTTTTATCCCTATTGAGAGTTGTTTCGCGGTAATCAGGCCACGAGAACGGGGTCAGGACGCCCTTAATTCGATCACGTCTATGCGAAGGCACGGTTCCGGATCGCAACCAATGTCAAGTGTCAAAGTGCAGCTATGTAGGGAAAACGTGGGAATTCACGCCACGGTGCTGATGTAGCGCACGGCGTGGCCTGGAGGATTACTTGCAGATTGAATCATCGCTGGGCTGTATTGTGCAATTCCTTGTGCTAGGTATTCTAGCCTAGAAGTCTTCAGCAGCGTCGATCGCCCGCTTTTTTCAACGGTGTCGATATCTGATTCCCTGAGCTTACTGTGTAGCTGGCTACGATCGCCCTAAACCGCTACTTTTTCTTTTTTTAGATATTGCCCTTTCATTCGTCCGTATTATATCGTCTACCTTGAGGGCCAAACATTTGATCTGATCGCATACATACCTAGGTAGGTAGTTCAACATTTGCAAAACCCGAGACTCGACTTAGACTATCTCGTAACGGACTATGGCAGCAGAGACGATGTGCAATAGCCCCTCTGGTTCATGGCAAATATTGCCACTATAACCTGCAATATAAACGCCAATATGTATGTATGAACTACATCCAAGATACAAGTTTCATTTTGCTTTTCGATATCTCGAAAAGACACCTTGCCGACAATAGCTTAGCGAAGATCGAGTTTAGATCCAGTTCGTTTCCAAGAGTTGGGGATCTATGGGAACTAGGCCACGCTTACGGGATACTGCGGTGTAACGCTACCACGGTGTAGGTATCCGTGTGGCTAGAGCAAGCATGGGGGTGATGGTGAAGAATATTACAAAGTGCTGACATATTATTTCGCCTCATGTTGCCTCAAGTCGCCTCAAGCAATATGCTAATTTGCATTTTAGGGACGCACATGGAGTAGCCTCTCGCTTCTATCTCCATTGTCCTCGTATTCACTGTTACACTTCTACATCCGATTCTGTTTGGTCAAGCCATCGGGGCTATCACGGACAGCCTCACGCCGCAATTTACTAGCATCGTCCTTGGCGATGCGGAGAGTAGTAGGCACGTGCGTGAGAAAGAAAAGCCCCGATGTTATCGATCGTGTTGTGCAGATACTTCGGAAGCATTCTAGGCGTCTGCATCGCCGTCGCCGCCAGCCCGGTTTCCCATCCGAACGTGCGTTACGTATCTTTGACGGCGCGAGATGGCGTGCAGGACGCCGGTCATACGAACGGCTGGATACCTGTTGCTCTACCTACTTACTTAGAATAGAGGTGGCTGCCTACACCTACGTAGGTGGTCACAGGATGGAAAGTAGCACACGATAACTCTCCGAACTTATGACACTAACCTATGTACTACGCGGGAGCTATCGTTGTATTCTCCGAGATGGCGCCCGCTAAGTCGTACGGCCGGTAGGAAAGTGTCTGTCGGCTTTGGTATGTCGATATGGTTAGCGGCGGCGTTCGCGGCGTCTGCAGCCGTAGTAGCAGCGCATATACTACCGTATGTAGATCGACCCAAGGACCCGATCCGGTCTGTGTAGCCGTTATTCGGGAATCTTCGATGGGATCGTTATCAGCAGCCTCAACAGCAGAGCTGAGAACCGCGGAGGCGTTCGGTCAGATTATTCAGCTGTCAGTTCAAGCTTGCTGTATCTTGGCTTTGTTATGAGGCACTAGTTGAGAACTCCGGGCGAGATCTGTCTCGGGACGAGTACCACAAGTTGTAGGTTACTATGGTTACTTCGTGAGGAATTAGTACCGTACCTAGCTAGGTAGGTATCGACGGTAACAATCTATAAGGAAACCGTTAGAAGTAACCAATAGATAAGGACACTAGTAAGAGTTCAGGGCACTCAACTGATTATCTAACTAGATCTATGCGCTACTCGAGTGAAACGACCCTGTATTCGAGGTTGTACGTATCAGGTCTTAACGCGTAGGAAACAACCCGTGTGTGACTTACCGTCCATGGATACAACCGAGTGTGTCGTTGATTCTGAGATGTAGCGATTATCGCCTGTAATTATATTCTCTAGTTGATTGTGGCCCTCCGATTCGAATGGATAGAGAGAGATTGAGGCGAGAGAATCTGTGAAAAGGGGAAATTCGTGAAAGACACGGATACATTGCAAACAATCGTAAACTGTACGGATCGCAAACATATGTATATACAGTCAATTTCATGTAATTCATCTTGTAAACATTAAGGTATTAAGCTAAAATACACCGTTCTCACCAATTATAACTCCACAAACGAACTCACGTAGAAGCCTTCGCTTCGTGCAGTCGCACTTGTACACCAGTGCCGGACCGATTCTCGATGGCGTGGTGTAAGCGGATCCGGCCGTCACCTTCTTCCATGTTTTCAATGCGGTCGTACTTCTGGCAGAAGCGCGAGACGACGTATCCTACCTCCTGACGACCAAATTGCTCTGCAAAATGTATTAGCAAACATTCATCACCATCTAGCTCGCAGGGAGAAGGTAAGCGAAAAGGGGGTAGAAGATAAAGGGAATACTCACGACCCAGACACTTCCTCGCTCCCGCCCCAAACGGAATGTACTCCCAACCAGGACGATGCGTCTCCCACCTCTCAGGGCGGAACTCCTCCACATCAGCACCCCATATATCAGCGCGGTGCTGCATCGCATACAGCGGGACCAGCACCTGCGTACCCTCAGGCACGAAAACGGGGGCCTTGCCGTCGGCCCCGCCGCCGGCCGGCAGCACGGTGTCGCGCAGCGCGATGCGCTCGTTCAGCGGGATCACGGTGGCGAAGCGCAAAGTCTCGCTGATGATCCACTGGAGATACGAGACCTGTGCCAGCTGCCGGAAGTCCGGCGCCGCCGTCTCGCCGAACCGGTCGACGATCTCGGCGCGCAGGCGCGCGTACACGCGCGGGTGCCGCGCCAGGAAGTACAGCACCCAGCCCAGCAGGCAGCCCGTGGTGTCGCGGCCGGCGATCAGCACGTGCAGCGTCTCGTTGCGGAGCTCGCGCGGGTCTTGGGTGTCTTTCGCGAGCTCGTTGAGGAGGCTGAACCGCGCGCCCTTCTCCGGGTCTTGTTTTGCGTGGTACGGGTTCGCGAGACGGTCGGCCACGAGGCCGTCGGCGAAGGCGTGGATCGCGGCGCAGTGCTGCGTGAATTCGGCGCTGTTCATCAGCCAGTAGAATTTGGCTAGCGCGCCGCGCTTGTCGATCCAGACTTTCGCCGCGTTGAAGTGGCTCGCTAGACTCTTCTTCTCCGAGTCCTGACTCTGTTCGTCTTGGAGAAGAGAGTTGGCGGACTGGCCGAAGATAAACTCCGTCGACGTGTCGAGCGTGAACTTGAAGAACAGTGGCGCAAGATCGACCTTGCCCGTCCAACCCGTCGCCGCGTCTGCGGGAAGCCGGCGCCACAGGTGCGCCAGGTGCTGCTCCTCGAGCTGCGGGTCGCTGATCATCTCGCGCGCGAACTGCGGGCGCAGCAGCGCGCGGCTGTGCTTCCAGGTGTCGCCGCGGCTCGTGAAGATGCCCTTCCCGAGGAGCGGCATCCACGACAGCTGCCTGTGATGGCTGATGTCGAAGTCCGCGCTCGTGAACAGCGCCCGCGCGTTCTCCGGGTCCCGCGTCACGATGATCTCGTAGTCGATGATGGGCACCTTGATGGTGTGGCAGGACGGCGAAACACTGTCCATCTTCTCCGCGACGTACTGCGGTCCCCGATCCTCCTTGGTGGCCCTCATGGACTCCCGGAGAACGGAGTTTCCGATGAGGTTGGTGCTGCGCAGCACGGGCGGCGATAGACACCCCAAAGCGGCCGCTTTGGCATCGTTGTGGCGCTTCTTGAGCTTGGACTTGACGATTCTGTATGTGATGAAGAGGAGCAGGAGAATTACGGCGCTGCTCACGTATCTGGCCATCTTGGGACGTGATAGTGATTGTCACTTCGGCCTGATGCGGCGATGACTAGCGGCTGGGGACGGTGAAGTAAAATTAACGGTGGATATTCTACCTAGACAGCAAAGAGGGGAAAAAGGAAAGTGAGTCTTTCTGAAACCCTGCGTATACTCCTTAGTCATCCTACTACCGCTACGCAAGGGATTGTGTCTATATGGGATGGTGCACTCTGTTTTCTTGTCACCGTCGATTCTTTAAGGCTGTCTAGCGATCCTCCCATACTCAATATTGGCATGAAGCTAGACAGCTAACATGAATATTAGCCTCCGGCTCTGGCTACTCTAGTAGGTAAGCACTAGATTCCTGCCTAGTAAATAGGCAGGAATCAAGCGCTGGGGAGTCGGCCACCAGTGCCGTATCATCGATTAGTTATCTTCCGATACCTCGTAAATTAGCATATTTGTCTAAGGGACAGACCGGCGGCATGGAGGGGCCGAGACACGTCAAAGGGGGCTAGAAATTTAGGAAGCGATCTTGAGCTGCTTTATTATGCACATTCGTATGGTACATACAGCAATGTATGTATGTATGTGTATGTAGGTATATTGTATCTTGGCATGCATGCGTGCATATTGACAATCGCAGAATGGACCAAGTTTCGGCGCCCTAGAAACTGACATCGGCGGATGATAGGATGAAGATCGTCAGCGCCATGCATCTATTGGTCGGGAGGCTTGCAGGTGGCTGTCGAATTGAGTTCATAGCGTCCCGAAGTTTTACAAGTATTGAGTACTTCAGTCCTAAGCAATCTAAGAAAGCGAGCCGGCTCCGGTGTCAGGAACCGACAGCTTCCGCTCAGCGGGGTGGGTCGCACAAGCGCAAACTAGCAAGGGTAGCCCTGTCGACAAACTTGCCTATTTGGGACGAGCTGAGTCCGGTATTAGGCCTTCGATTGGACGCATGCATCTAGTAGGGGGGCGACTTGGTGATAGCTCATCTCGTCGCCTGGAAATAAATAAAGCAGCTGGATAGTCAGATTAGATATATGTATAGTTTGATTATTAGCACTGGCTGGTGACGCCTCCCCGTGCCTTTGGCACTGGGCAGCAACTAGAACATCGCCAAAGGTCATCTGGTATATTGTGTTTTGGTATGATCCTTATGATTTCGAATATCTTTACTCTATTAAGTAATTAATACAATTGTTATAGATATACTTGGAGATATAAAAGATCTTTCAGAGAAAAGGGATATTGTCTTAATTGCTGCCGGTTTCCTTAATTAAAGCGCAGTGTGAAAGGCATCGCGAGGTGTCACAAGCTAGTGCTAGTAGCTGACTGCAGCCACTAGACCTCATCACAACGCCCAATGACCGTTTGAAATATCCACGAGCGAAACATATTAGGACAATATGACGCCGATCGGTGATCATGCTGGCGAAAGAGAGAGCCTCGCCCCTATTCGGACCTCACCTTAACCTATCCCGTCAAACCGTTCGAGCTGAAGATCTCTAATCTATAATCTCCGTTGTACCTACATATCTTTCCCCTTTTTTTTCTTCTTTCATCAGGTCGAAATCGGAAACTAAACAAATTATTTCTTTGCAAGTCTGGAAGATCCGCATATCTCGTGTCTAGGCATCGTCAGATCGTTTGTCAGATAGGTAGCCAACATGCACGTCTTCACCTACCTCGTTCTCTCTTTCGCCGGCGCCGCTCACGGCCTCCCAGCCTTCCTTGCCGAGAGTAAGCGGAGTCTGATCAACATCAGCCCCGTCATCGACCTCGGGCTGAAGCTTACGAACGCCAATTCATGTCTCGGGTTAGGCGTGTCGGTGTGCGACCCTATCACCGTTAACTCGACTACGGCGGACCACGCCTCTAGCTCCGGCTCCAGCCCCTCTAAAACTATAATGGAGTTGAGCAACAGTGGCGATGACTCGCTGATCAACCTGAGCCCTACTATCACGCCCGATCTCGACCTAACCAACGAGAACAACTGCTTGGGCATCGGCATTAGTGCCTGTGATCCCATTACTGTCGGGTCTGACGTTAGCAAGACGGTTACCAACAGCGACGATTCTTCCTCTGACGAGAAGCCCGACACCGTGCAGTCTAGCTACCCTACCGCCACCGCTACCAGCGAAAGCACTCCCACTACCGCCAGTGCCAGTGCCAGTGCCAGTGCCAGCAACAGTGATAGCAGCAGCGGTGGTAGTCTGCTCGACCTGAGCCCCAACGTCTCCCCTGATATCAACCTAAAGAACGAGAACAGCTGCCAGGGCATCGGCATATCCGCGTGCGACCCCATCACCGTGAACTCCACGACCACCCAGAACGCAAGCTAATTGCTTACACACCTGCTTTCTTATGTTTTATATTATAAGTCGTCATTAACATACCTCAAATTCATTCATGTACCTATATATTAACTTTAACCCACGAGTTCGATGCGTGGGCTATAATAATATCTGGTATGGGCGCACACCTGGTCTTATGATCAATTTATGTACTTAAAGTGTCGGATAACTACCTATACATACGGGCATTCATATATCCACTTTCCCGGTGACGCTGCATGATGACCTCAATGGTGAATTATTAAGAAGAGGATATATTTACTCTCCCCTGAAGCTATGATAAAGACTTGGAGAACTAACCCCTCCTGATCCATGTCTAGATCGTTGCGGCGTAGCAAGATAAAGATCTCACGGTTGAAACTAGTCGCGAAGCTAAGACGTCAAGTTCAGGTCGCCCAGCGACCGTCCCTTCACCCTAATCGGGAAAGCATTACGTCAAAAACAGGTATTTGTCGATTCAGCCCTCCTCAGAACCCAAAACCAACGACAAGTGAACTACCTTCCCCTTTCCATCTAGTTACATTTTATGGTCAATCCGAGTATGATAACACTCCCACACTCCAAATCATCATCTACCTCTCCGATCCACAAGTTTCCAAAGACGAATAGATAGGTAGTTGATGTGTAAATGATATTTTTATATGTACCTAGTAACAAATTACGTATTATAAAAAAGGCCTTCTTTCTTTCATAATCTTATAAACCCCGCCCCCCTTAATGCCGTTCGTAGGTAACCCCGGCTCCGCCCTAAATAGCAGTAACCTTAACCGTAACCCCCTCCTTCGGCCTCAACACCAAGCGCCACATCTTCCACTCCTCGGGGTCCGGCGTATCGAAGTCGCGCTTGAACTCGTACATGCTCAACAAACAGCAAAGCAGGACCTTCATCTCGGTCTCGGCGAACTTGCGGCCCACACAACCCCGCGGGCCCTGCAAGAAAGTCATGAACGCGTTCGGCGTCACCGTCTTCGGCAGCTCGTCCCAGCGGTCCGGGTCGAACTGATCCGCGGTCGGGCCCCAGTAGTTCGGCAGCCGGTTGATGGCGTTGGCGAGCACGTAGATGACGGTGCCGGCGGGCACCTTGTAGGCGCCGAGCCGGTCGTCCGCGATCGACTGCCGCACCGTCATCGGGATGGGGGGGATGTAGCGCAGCGACTCGCGGCACACGTTGTCCAGGTACGGCAGCTGGTCGGCGTCGGCGGCCGCCACGCGCGCCGGGTCGAAGCGTTGCTCCTTGTCGAAGAGGAAGGGCATGTAGTCCTTGATCTCCTCGCGCAGCCGCGACTGGATCTCCGGGTGCGTCGACAGCAGGTGCACGGTCCACGCGACGCCGGTGGCGGTGGTGTCGTGCCCCGCGCCGAGGAAGGTCATGATCTGGTCGCGGATGGTCTCGAACGAGAGCCCGGGTTCGCCCATGGCCTTAAGCTTTTTGTTGTCGC
Organism: Annulohypoxylon truncatum; assembly: GCF_022578515.1. NCBI lineage: Eukaryota > Fungi > Ascomycota > Sordariomycetes > Xylariales > Hypoxylaceae > Annulohypoxylon > Annulohypoxylon truncatum. The sequence goes on from NW_025953837.1 coordinate 127,344, forward strand.
GGGCGATGAGCGCGATGATGTCCTTGCCGCCCGTGTTGTTCTCGGCCTGCACCTGCTTCTCCGTCACGATCTCCGTGGCCTTGTCGAGGATGATGTTGCGCGACGTCTGCATGTCCCGGTTCATCTTCGACGGGATGTACTTGGACGCCGGCACGAAGGCTTGGATCCCGTGCATCACGCGCGAGGCCAGGTCAAAGGCAAAGACGAGTCGGTATGCCTCCCGGATGGGGGTTTCCGGGTTCTGCAGCGAGTTGATGTCGTACCCGAACCCGGCGCTGCCGATGATGTCGAGTGTCGTCCTGTTGAGCCACTCGAGCACTTCGAAAGATTTGGTGGTGACCTTCTCGGCGGCCATCTCATCTCGCCAGCACTTGGCGAGGAGGAGGGATTTCTCCCAGAAGATCGGGGTGAGTGCGCGGATAGCTTGGATTGAGAATCCCGGAGCGAGGGACTTGCGCTGGTGGATATGTTCTTGTCCCTCAGCGAGTAGAACACCTTCGCCCAAGATTCGGACCATCCATAGCTTGGCGCGGACTGGCTTGGGGTAGTTGTATGGGTTCTTGACTGTCATCTGCTTAAGAGCTTCATCGTCTGCGATGGATAGGCGTTCAGCGCCGAAGGGGAAGAAGTATCTGATTATGAGGCCATGTTCTTGATGCCATTTCCGTTGAGGTACTCCGCATTCTTCTGAAATAATGTCGAAGAACTGACCCCAGAGAGGGAAGCCTGGTACTGTTGGGACATGCCTCAACTCGGACACGTAGAAAGGGTATATCCAACTAAGCCAGACAACGAGATATAAAGGGAACACAACAGCTAATGCTGTAGCAACAGTAGAAACAACTGGTAACTCAGCATGACGTGCGTATAAGAAAGACGCGGCTGCCGTGGCTGCCAGGACTGGCGTCGCGGTAACCTTAGACATGGTGAAGGAAAAGGGTAGACAGACAACCAAAGGCTATGGCGATAAAAGAAGGACTCGAGAAAGGGTTACAAGAAGTAGAAAGGGTATATGAGATGGTCCGCGGGTGGAAAGCTACGGATAACGACGTTAACAGACCAACCAGGGTTAGATCGATCGGCAAGAGTATTATATACATCGACGAATAGAGATGCCGGGAGATACACTAGAACGGTACACTAGATCAGGCCATGATACCATGTCGTGAAAAAGGTGTAAGACAACATCTAGGGGGGCGTGCCCCACTTAACGTTGAGGGCTGTCCTTCGACTCGGGCTACTCGAGGTACTTCGATCGTAAACTGAGGCTTAACCCGCGAACTAGATCGGGCTTTGCCTCGAGTAATCAGTTGACAAGGGCCAGCCAGAACTTGGCCCATTCAGCCCGCAATCTCGGAACGGCCATCTTGTATGTAGTTTATTAATTAGCTTATTAGTTAGTTTATTAGTTTCTCTGACGTCGATCCTCGTAAAAGAATTATCGACCTGACGCATCGCTAGGCAATAAATATCCGCGAGCTAATACCGCCCGACCCTCTGCGTTGGAACCAAGCAAGAGCGTTTTCGAGCGATGGTATAAATCGACCGTTGCTAACGCTATTGCCATTTTAGTCCCGTAGTCCTTTTGTATGATCGTAAATGGGTTACGGTCATCCACGGAGCTGTCACCGTCCATCCCGGTACGTAGCTTTCCCGAGTTTGAAGGCCGCCCTGCTCCACTCCACTCCACCGTATTGAAGGTCGTGAGCGCATCTGGTGCATGCAACTAAACGTTACTTGCGTACCTAGTCGTCCAGTGGCAAATTCGGCTAATGTAAAGCCTCGCGGTGGTATACATCGTAGCCTCCAGAGCTGAGGTGCGGAATCCATTCCAGCCCTGGGGCTTGACGATGTTTCGGGAAAGGGCAGCAGAAGGATTGCAGGATCTGGCCGATGGACCTCCCTACGGTACCGCGTACATGGCAGAAGAGAGTCTGGAACGAAGAATGCTTATCGCGAATAATGACGGCAGGGTCGGCAGCCACGTCAAAGCCGATTGTACCGGATGCTAAAATCCGAGGGAGAGGGTGTGGGCGTGGAATTGGCTTTGGGGGCTTTTCTTGGCTTATTTTTTTTCTGGGTACGAGGAAAAACAGAAGACAGGGATCTGGGCCGTCACATGCATTGTAACCTGTCCGCCTGCCCAGCGCATGCTGTGCTGACTTAAGCCTTAAGAAACCTGGGCATGCCAACTGCGAGTGAAACATATTGGTAGCCTCCAAAAATTCAAATTGAGAAAGGGAGGCGACATGTCATGCAGGATACTCGATAGTCGTGTACTTAGTCCGGCCATATTCTGTCCGAGACTATGGGATCAATACATTGTCATATGTATTATTGTATATTGTATCCACCGCGAATCGAGATAACCTTGAATTAATCTTCAGCTACAGGTATCTTAGGTTTCTTAGTTCGATGTTTATACCGTTATGCAGGCCGAAACAGCGTTCAGGTTGTGTTACCAAGCAAGTACATCCATCCACATCTGGTATATTAGCCATTGACATCAAAAGCAATCGCAATGGCAATCGTGTAACCACACTTAGAAAAGCCAAAGCAGTTGATTCGTGTGGAGAAGCTAAGAGAAGCTAATAAAGAGTCGGTAAATTCCCAAAATTCGGATAACTCGCCTCATCCCAAGTGGCCGGGCCAATCCTTGATTTCCGCTCTCCGCTCCAGTCTGACAGCGCCCAGCCTAACTTCTAATTTCGCACTTGTCTAAAATTTCCGCCGCCTACGCTATAGACCAAATCTCAACTCAAAGCTGTATGACATCTGTTGCTTAAGTCCAATCCGGATACCTGGCCGATTATAATAGTATCGATCTTCGCGCAAACTTCGTATTTATTTATCAAAGCCAAGCTTCCTCTGCCAAAGCTACTCGTCCTGTCTGCCTCTCATCACATAGGTTGCTGCAACCCTCTTCGGATCCCTCGGAGTTAACTGTTTTTCATTTGTCAGCCTTCCGCAATGTCTTTCGAGATTCTCAACTCGCCGGGCGTCATCAAGATCGCGCCATGGCAAGCTTTCGACAAGTTATGGACCTCTGTTATGGGATACCATGCGAACGAGTTTAGGTTCAAGGATGGGGTTACCCCAATGTCTACACTCAACGAGACGTTAGCCATGATCGCGTTATACCTCGTGGTCATCTTCGGTGGTCGCGAGTTTATGCGCAACCGTGAGCCGCTGAAGCTGAACGGTCTCTTCAAAGCGCATAACTTATTCTTGACGTTGCTGAGTGGTAGTCTGCTGGTTCTCTTCATTGAGCAACTGGCACCTACTCTATGGAAGCACGGACTTTATGAGAATATCTGCGGCGCTGATGGTTGGACCGACGAGCTGGTAACCCTGTACTACGTGAGTACTTTGAGCTCCACGTTCATTGTTTGAAGGTGAATGTTCTGACAGGAATAGCTCAACTACCTCACCAAATACGTCGAGTTGATCGATACTGTTTTCCTCATGGTTAAGAAGAAGCCGCTCACTTTCCTTCACACGTATCATCACCCCGCAACGGCTTTGCTATGCTACACCCAGCTTCTCGGACACACATCGGTCTCGTGGGTTCCGATTACGCTCAACTTGACGGTACATGTTGTGATGTACTGGTACTACTTCCAGAGCGCCCGCGGTGTCAAGGTTTGGTGGAAGGAGTGGATTACGCGAATGCAAATCGGGCAGTTTATCCTCGACCTTGGTAAGGCTCTCCGGAAGCCCCTCACATGAGAAAATGTACTAATCCCCTGAAAATAGGTTTCGTATACTTCGCATCCTGGGACTACTACGCCAGCGCCCACGCTCCTCATCTGCCGCATGTGGGGCGCTGCGCAGGTGAACCGTTCGCGGCCGTATGCGGGTGCGTGATCTTGAGCTCGTACCTGGTGCTATTCATTATGTTTTACATTGCCACGTACAAGAAGGCCGCCTCGCGCAAAACTAATAAGAAGGGCGACGGACCAGCTGTGTCTTCCATGAAGCAGAGCGCGGCTATGGTCGCCGATAGCTGCAGCGGAGTGGAGCACATGAACAGCTCGCTGGTTTCTAGAAAGTGATGAGTTGTTCTGATTCACCTTTCTGATGCTACCTAGTATCGGCAGATACTCTGGTAAACATTCTGCATGGTCTGTGCACAGGGGTACCTTGCTATCGACGTATAATGCATTCCCAAGTAACCGGAAGTTGGTGGGGGAATGTGGGGGGTCATCATGGAGTTGGCGTCAGCTGTTGACCATTATCTTTTTTACATCTGCATACGCACACGCATACGTATAATTATGAGCATGTACATCTTAATGCTTAGTATTCTTAGTCTTGGTGTAGATACTCGGAACACTGGTTGAGGAGGTCTTGGGAGGTTACGGATGACCTGGTCCGGGGTCAGCTACTGCATAGATGCCTTAGCAATGGTTAGGGATGAGCATTGGAAATGTTCGATGTTCGAATCAAAACAGTGAATTTCCATCATGGTGGTTATAGTGGACATCGTTTATGCAGGGCTATTTGTAATGCCGACAGGTGCTACGACGGTGTGTTGATGTGAGGTTAAAAAAGAGGCGTGACATCTAAGACATTTTACACGGTTTGGACATTTTACGGGGAGATTGCGGGGCGGATACAAGGAGTCTAATCTCCCAGTCTCCCCCGACCCTGGACCCATTGACCCATGACCCTTGCGAGGTCGAAGTCTTAGGTACCTAGTAACCGCACCTATCGCGGTACTATGTACAAGCCCGTGATGGATGGGTCCCGTCATGATCCCGATGGCAGCTAGAGGATTGTACACGTTACATCCCCCCTATCTTGGCAATATCTTATTTCGACGGATTCCCCCTCACGCCAATTAACACTCGCCTATATCGTAGCGTACCGGATACAGTCAGCGGCTAGGCTATAGATAATCAAGGAACGACAGCACCCAGAGCAGGGGTTTTCAGCCTCTTTTTTACTACGGCCTAATCCTTATTAGAAGTCTAACTAAGTAATCTAAACTAGCTACTAGTCGAACTTTTCGATCAAGATCAAGATCTTATGGGCTTTCTCTCTTCCACACTAAGAGTTAATAATAGGTACCTCGTTAGTTCGGCACGCCTCGTTTATGTGGGCTTCATTACTACGGTGGTTCTTCCCGCAGGCGCCCCGATCGACCCAATCACACCCAACTACCGATCCTAGGAAGCTGAAGCCCCCAATTCCTTATCTAGTACGTTACATGCCGCACCGACGCTGGCAGGCTGGGCGAGAGATACATTAATCCACTTCTTCTCTGGCGTGATCAAGATCGATCGATGACGCCCTACGATACGTCAAACACAACGGTCTAGACTAATTAGCACACATCTACTTGAGTGTTCCTTGTTAGGTAAACCTAGACCAGTCCCAAGTCCAATCTCTTCGGTATCGGTATCGTGACATTGCGTAAGTGGCAACGTTCGTTTACCGGCACCATGACAGTCGCCAGACACCCTGGAAAGTTGTCAACAATGGAATATTCGCTCGCGGAATTTTTCCTTTTTCGATACGAACATCCAAGAAGAGATTCGATGTTTCAGTCGGCACTGTCTAAAGTGGTTAGTTACCTAACCTAGACATTACATAAGTACCAACCTGATGGTATTAATTCTAAGTCCATCGAGAAGAAGAAAAACAACCCCCTACCCTTCGGAGGCGTTTTACTAGTCCCCGGGATCTACGCCGCCCGGATCAAACAAAATTTCCTATCTACGGGCATTTGCCCAGATATGATCATAATGTAACGTTGGTAGTACATCCTCATGTTCTCGAGCAATGACGCCGATGATCACATTGGCGTCAGTCAGAAGAAGAATACGAACACGTGTAGGTCTAGAAGAAAGTGAAAATATAACCAAAGTCGCAGGTTATTCTATGTTCTAGAAATAAAGCCATTGTTATCCAAAACGACTCGAACGGGAACGCCTTCAACGAACGGTTCTGAGACGTGTTCGAATTTCTTAGGCCTCTCGATGCTTTGGGACGCCAAGTAGATACGGACAAACCCAACACAGCGTTACCATATCCACTATTCTCTATTGGTATCAGTTTTATTTACTCAAGCACATAACTTGGAAGGATTAACGACCTCGATCTCGATAGATTCGTGGGAATTCCTCCCACTTTGGTCATCGATACCTTTAGACTTAGACAGTCCACGACAATCACTACCAGATTCGACATAGGAACTCCTAGCTCGATGCTAGAAAACAAGTAAAGAAGCTACTACCTAAGTTCTTTCGCGTAGTAAGAGCTCAAAACCGGGCTCCGCTTACATGCAGTAAATGGTGGTAGACACCTGAAGACAACGTATCTCACCGTTACGAGCTGGCATCTAGGCCCGGGATAGCCTGTCACTCTTTTTTTTTTCACGATTCTACGGACCTTAGGCGCGGGACAGATCTCTTCCTGACTTTTGTTGTATTATATCAAACATATATCTCCGGGAATGTTACGGGATATCGGAGTTTCTTAATATTGGTCAGATAATGCTATCAGTACATACGTCGATATCCCATCCCCGATTTACATACCACTCAAGAACAAAACTCGAATAAGGGACGACGGATTTCAACATTTCCAAACCCCAGAATTTCCTTTGTTCGTGGGTCAAAATGTCGACCACGTATATTCTGGGCTCCATCAACCAGAGTCGCGGCTCCGACTACGATGTTGTGCCAGAGGGCCCTATCGCTGGGCTCCCATCGCCTATGCCCTCTGTCGCAGATATCATCTACCCTCATTTGACTTGGTCGACGCTTTGGTTCACGCTGCTATGTGGCTTTGTCGCGTTGAATATGAAGAATATGCCGTTCATGTGGCACGTAAGTGATTATCCTATCGTTTCCCTCGCGACCTAAAGCTGACATAGGCTCAAGATGCGGCTTGTCAATGCCTTTCGTTTCGTTTTGAGAACTCAGCGGCCTGCCGTGCCACTGAAACCGATGCACATCTTTCAACCAATCATTACATCATCAACGGCGCAACTTATGGAGATAGACTTCAATATTCACAAATCTAATTCGTCATACTTCTCAGATGCCGACATCGCCCGGGCTCACCTTGTCTGCACCTTATTCTCCAAAGGGATTGAGCAGATGCGTGGCGGAACTGCGGCGTACACAGGGTCCGGCAAGCCACTGTTCGGATTTGCTCTAGGCGCGGTCTCATGCAACTTCAAGCGCGAGATACGTCCACAGGAGCAGTATGAAATGTGGTCTAAGATCTTGACTTGGGACGAGAAATGGATCTACGTCGTCACCCACTTCGTCCGCAAAGGTGCCGTGAAACCAAAGAACTATTCGTTATACCCGGAGCAGTTCCCTGGTCAGATTTTGGCCGAGAAGTCGTCTAGCAGTGACGAGAACTGTGATGTCGGCTCGGACAAGGTCATCTTCGCTACCGCGCTTAGCAAATGCGTCTTCAAGGCCGGCCGAAAGACTGTCTCACCGGAGACCATGTTCCAAATTTCCGGGCTATTGCCAGCGGGTAATTCCGATGACAAGGAATTTGACGAGGTCACACTGCGGCAAATTGAGGAGCAGAGGCAAAAGGGGCTTGTTACCGCGCAGTCGCTGACGGCGCAAACTCAACAAAAACTCGAAGCTGAGTTCGACCCTGCTGGTTGCGAGGCCTTGGGTAAGCACACCGACGGAGCGGGCATCGTTGGGGTAGTGAACACCCTCATGCAGCTGGCACATCTGAAAAAGTCGCAAATTTTATGATCGGAGATGATCATCACCCTTATCATTGAAGTTCAATACGGTGGCGTTTAGATACCTCTTTGCACCTTTGCATTTTTTTGCACTTTTGCATCAAGAAAATAGAGTGGCCTTCATTTCGTGTACATGATCCCTCGCATTTTACATACCACTAGATAATAGATAGTCGGAATATAGTAGTCTTAATTATAAGTTTCAGCACATTGGTCACACGTCAAAGTGTCAAAGCGCATCTTGGAAGATGGGATGAAACAACCACTCGGAATCTTCTGCACAACGCATAGAGTCGTAAATCATACGCAACGATGGTTTGTCTTAATCTGAATACGAGCGGGGATATCTCAAACGCATATTTGGGCGTCCCAGAGACGCGTCGCTTGACGGCATACACTATGCGGTCATATGCGTGGACTGATTAATCCCGACGAACAATGCATTGTACTTGTAAGCTCGTAGCGAGGGCTCGCAATTTTGCGTAATTTTGTGGCGTTGAAGTCGAAATAAGGGTGTTGTTGAAGGGGATTCTACGTACTATTACTGCCGTAGTGTAGGGTTACTTTCATAGTGATCATCTTACCTATCCCCTACATATCCCCTACATGCTGTACCAGTATACATGGAGATCTGTCTATCCATTCAGATCAACGACGGAACCGTGACACATGCAGTTACATGAACATACTAGTATTTCGCATACGCCTGACCTCACACATCGTTACGGCGATTTTGCTATTGGACTTCGGTGGAAACGTATCCTGTTTTTCTGCACCCCCTTCTATACAAAGGAGCATATAGCCTGCCATAAGACCTAGAGGATACGATATCCGCCTACGGCAGCGATAGAAGAATCTTGCTAGAATCTAGATCATGACGTTGATAAGCCGAAAGTGAAAATAAGATTAGCCACAGCAGCGTCTGTTAAGGGTTGTGTTAAGCGCAAGGATTGGACGGGATACGGCTCTTCGTCAACCAACACAGGGATATAGATGCCGAAAGATGAGCTAGAACTACCAGCTGGACCATTAGTACCGAGTACGACAACAGGATCTTTTCCGTAAGCCACGTGGACAAGGGTACGTTCCTAATCTCGGGTATGACTTGAGGCTGCATTAAGGTGTTGACCCTAGGAGAATATTTACATCAGTATCTAGAAATGACAGAATCGAATGTATTGCCAATGTATCGAGTACGGAATACAAACTAGCAGTATAGTGACGAGACACGTAACCTAGCTTCCGCGATCTAGGAAGCGTGTGGGGTTTCCAAGTAAGACACCGTTACTCGAAGGGGGCTCACCCGGTACCGGATACCTCCTATCCGTGCTAGGAAGTACCGAAACGGTAATAAACTACTGCGCTAAGAAGTGAAATCTAGACCTAAGGGATGATAGGTGCTCACTACTCTTAGGGCCGCTCAATCCGGCCGGTGGCTGCAGCGGTGGCTTCGGTCCACGTCCGCTAGTTGGCCCACTCCCAAGACGGCGGGCCGCTGATCGTTCCCCTTTGTGGATCGAGTCCTGATAGATACGGCTTCCCTTCTATCTTGCCCTGTCTATCAGTGTTATCCTTGAAAAAGCTTTGGGAACTTTCTCTCCCGGTGTCTCGGGCCCCCCTATCGCAGAATTCCCACCCGGGGCGAGGTAACTATAGTAGTAATTCTCAGCTCGTATCCACCTCGAACTGTAGGATCGGCCAAACACAGTTCGAACGCCAACTCAACAGCACTATTGAATATCCCCGGTACTTCTTTTTCGTCCGCTTGTCCTTCGCCATTGGGTCAAGGGAAGGCTTCAGCTGCCTCGTTACAGACTAGCTAACGTTATAGTGATCGCCGACCTGACACACAAGACATCCTACTGTCATGTATGTACCTATCATGCAGTCCCCTCCCCGTGGGTATCTCTCTGCGAGCTGTCGGGACCAGCACGCCAAACGGTCAAGCCTTCTTCGTCAGCGGAATAATAGTAATCTCCAATCTCTCTTTCTTTTTTTAACTGGCCAACCAAACAACCTAGACAAGGTAATTTACCGGTCCGTGGTATTTGCCCCCCCAGGTTGCAAACGAAATAAGGCCGTAGCTCGCATAGCTCGCATGTTGTGGGGGGAGGCTTGTTTACTTGGCTGCGAGCTAGGCTAGAGCACCTGGGCGGAACCGGCATATTGGAAGATTGGAAAATATTATTCGCATCTAGTCGCCTCTTAGGGCCGCGGGCTTAGTTAGATGCGGATCGACCGGGGGCGTTTACAATAGTGCATAGTGACGTCGCCCCTTCTGGGCCCTCCAACGGTGAGACGGGAGGGCAAGTGACCGGCTGGTGACACACAGGGCCGCGTCTTGAATGTTACCCTACCGCATCTACCGTCTTCGCTCTGGACTTGGACATAATGTGACAACCCTTGTCGTCGAACCTATCCCAACCGGCCAGATCAAGCGAACCAACGGCGAGATGGAGGCGGACGGCGGCCATCGTGCCTCACAAGACAACGACGCATCTTCGCTGCATCAGTCTTCGGCTTCTAACGATGGCAGGGCCAGTCCTGACTGGGACGCCGCTACTCAGTCCAACGTTGCTGCACCTCTCGCAATGTCACCTTTCTGGCTCGCGGACGAGCTTATCGGGAGCGTGTCTGACTTCAAGGCTCACCACTCCAGGGACTTCTCCGTATCGTCTACCCAAACCCTTACCAACGGGGGTGACGACACCGGCAGCCTTGCACGGCTCCATTCAACGAGCCTGGGAGAAGCGGACCGGTATGCTACCTTAGCTGATCTATTAATCGACTCGGCGCCGCACCTGAGGCATTTAGCTACCGTCAATGCAGACGACTCGAAGTCCCGGGTCGTGTCTTTCCCTCCCGGCCGCCATCCTGTTACTCCCGTAGAGGAACAGCGACACCCGGGAAAGCAGATCAACAGCACCACGAAGCTGGACGCTCAAGAACCTCCCAGCGATGAGTCAAGCCAGCAAACCTCCTCTACCGACGGCGAAAGCGCCGACCAGAAGGATGCATTCTTACAGGGAATTCCCTTATTATTACTTACCATTGGTCTCTCATTAGTTGTTTTCTTAATCTCTATAGATCGTACTATTATTACAACCGTATGTCAAATATAACCTCCACCTTGCACGCCGATGACCAGATAGCTAACAAGCGAGACAGGCCATTCCTTTTATCACCTCCGAGTTCAAATCCACGTCGGACATCGGTTGGTATGGGTCATCATATCTCCTTACGGCGTGCGCCTTCCAGCCCGTCTTCGGACGAGTCTTCACTCTCTTTAACCCCAAATGGGCGTATCTCCTATCCATGTTTGTTTTCGAAATCGGATCTATCATCAGCGGATTCGCGCCGTCTTCCGCCTCTCTTATCATTGGACGCGCAATTGCTGGCTTCGGCAGCGCGGGTATCCTGACTGGAAGTTTCGTTATTGTTGCTACGGCTGTGCCTTTGACTGTCAGGCCGATATATACTGCTGTTGTTGGGTTAATGTAAGTTGACGAAAGCTTGAAACTGCGAATTGTCAAGCATGGAAAGCTAACCCTCACAGGTTCGGCGTTGGCGCAACAGTGGGACCTCTAATCGGAGGCGTATTTACAGATTTAGTCGTACGTATCACTTACCTAAACACCAGAAAGCCGACATGCTAACTTAGACGTAGACGTGGCGATGGTGCTTCTGGATCAACCTTCCCGTAGGCGCCGTGACGATTATCGTCATGATTCTCGTATATCACCCGCGCCCACACAAGGGACCTAGGCCCAAAATCATGGACCGCCTTGTCAAACTCGACCTCGTCGGCAACGTCATCCTCCTTGGCTCAGCCGTAATGCTGTTCCTAGCCCTCGAGTACACGCTCACGGGCGCGGACTGGGCGAGCGCCGAGATCATCGGGCTGCTCGCCGGCGCCGGCGTCACGGCCATCGTCTTCGTGGCGTGGCTCTGGTGGAAGAAAGACGGGGCCTTAATCCCGCCGGCGATCGCCAAGCAGCGCACGGTGGCGGCGTCCTGCCTCATGGCCTTCTTCACGTACGGCGCGCTCCTCATCCACACCTACTTCCTGCCGATCTGGTTCCAAGCCATCCTCGGCTACTCGGCCATCGAGTCCGGCGTCGCCATGATCCCGTACTTCGTCGCCAACGCGCTCTTCTCCGTCTTCTCCGGCGTCTTCGTCTCCGTCGTCGGCTACTTCACCCCGCCCGCCATCCTCGGCTCCGCCGTCGGCACCGTCGGCTGCGGCATCATCACCCTGTTCAACCCGGGCATGGCCACCGCCTCCTGGATCGGGTTCGAGATCCTCGCCTCCGCCGGCTTCGGCATGTCCATACAGCAGGGCTTCACGGCCGTGCAGACCGTGCTCGCGCCCGCCGACCTCGCCGTCGGCACCGCGTCCGTCGTCGCCTCGCAGTCGCTAGGCGGCGCCGTGTTTATTTCCGTCGGTAACAGCGTGTTTCAGAACCGCCTCGAGGCGCTCGTCCAAGAGACCGATATCCCCGGCGTCGACGTGCGCGAGGTCATCCGCGCCGGCGCCGTCGCGTTCCGCGACGTGGTGCCCGAGGCTGATTTGCCGGCGCTGTTAAAGCTGTATGATGCCGCGCTGCATACGGTGCTCGTTGTTGCGGTGCCGCTTGGCGCGTGCGCGTTCTTGGCGTGTTGTGCCTTGCAGTGGAAGAGTGTGAAGAGGCCGCCGCCGCCGAAGAAGGAGGGGGCTGGGGCAGGGGCGGATGGGGATGTGGAGAAGGCGGCGCGGGAGCTTGGGGAGTTGGAGTTGAGGGAGTTAGTTATAGCTGAGGGAAGTCATCCATAACAAAAGGGGTGGGTGGTAAATAAGATGGATGGGGTATTTAAGTACAATATGTCATATGATACCGTATACCGTACCTTGGTGTATAGGCAGGTAACAAGGTGTATGTGCATGCGCGGGTTGGGGATTGTTTATGTTATGCGATGGGTTGATAGAACGTGTATTATTTAGGCATGATATATATTTTAATGAGGATGTCATGGCGGTTGTTTGATGTTGTTGTGTGTGGATCGTGCGTGCATGGGGAGTAGGGTGTGATACGTGCTATCAAAGCGTTTAGGTGCCATATGTCTCATATGACTGTGCGAATGACCTTGTGAGGTTTCTTGGAAGATGGATATAGCTGCAGTCTATAGCGGATCCTCTGTACGAGAATCATGCGCCTTTCTTGTTAACTGTGGTACTCGCTTATGTACGCTCTGATTCTGTGTTTATGTCTTGGATATCAGGAGAGGCATACATTAGATTAATTTGCATTGCTACCTAACTCTGTATGTTCACATGTGAAAGTTGCAACGTGCCATTATGTTGTGTCTGAAGGGGGGGGGGGGGGGGGGGGGGAGTAAGCAAAAAAAAAAAAAAAAAACCAAAGTTATTTAGGAAAAGAGTACCCCCGCCCCAAAAAACCAAAAAAAAAAC